>NC_142707.1:60806840-60957484 GCF_055471065.1 Atractosteus spatula
AGTTCCTGCAAACAATTACCTTCATTCTGTGGTGTAAACGCCTTGAGACCATTCCTTTCCAGCAAACTTCTCTCTAACTCCCAATCTCGAGTGTCACTACCACGCAGCAAGCCTTCGGTTGAGCATAGACGGATTCTGCATCCAAATGACTAGGCAGCTGTCCATCTGACCGTGTGGGTTAAAGGCACAACTCCTTGATGCAGTTGCCTGAGGTTTTGTATTTTCTGAACTATAACATTCCCTGTTACGTCTACAGCCACGTGGTTGAGCGGTTGATGGAACTATGAACGGGTATAAATCATGGGAAGGATGCTGTACACGCTGTACCTTACTTCATAATCACTCAGGTAAATGCCTTGCTGTTTAAGTGGCTGTTCTCTGGCTTGTCAAGAGTGAGAGTATGTTCTGATTTGGTTGAAATGGCAATTAAATAAAAGACTTGGGCAGTATCCATTACATGCATTTATTTATCGGGCTCAAAGTAAGAACTGAATCAGGACCAGTAGATTCAAATGAAATAGTTAAGGCAGTTCTATTAAATGCATAATGATTAACATAATTTGTTTACATAAACAGATTAACAGTTATTAACTGTTATTGAGATTAACAGTCTCATTATATGTTGATTTAAGGAGAAAATGCCCAAGTTATTCTTGATCCTCGTGTTTGGTGTGGCTGAAGTGTGTAAATTTAGATCATTGGCCTCTTGTGTTGGCAGTGGGAGATAAGATTGTTTTCTGCTTTGCTGAACTGATGTGGGATGTGTAAAAACAACCAATGAGCACTCAGTTCTGTGGAGGCTTGTCTTCAAGTTTCACAACTGTACAAATTGTATTTAAGGGATCTGAGATGAAGTGATTATTAGTATACTGTATGTATGTGTGTACAAAAGCACTGAGGATTTGTCTTGGAAATGTGTTGCCAATTCTTTAACTTATCTGAAACATTGACTTGTCACAACCGTTAAAAATAAAAAGTTGGAAAACAATACTGCATTACACTTTCCATCGTCTTAATTATACCAATGAGAAATGGAGTTGAAATGTTAATTACAGAAGGAAAAATCTTTTAAATCTCCCAAGTTAAAAAATGAACATGCTGGTAGTATCAGCAGAGTACATTAAATAATAATAGTAATAATAAACTTTATTTTATATACCCCCTTTAAAGGTGGCTTCTCAAAGCACTTTACAGAATGATAACAATAAATAAAAAGAATACACAAGATAAAACACAATTACAATACACGGCCGTGGATGGTGATACTAAGAAAAGTAGAAGCAGAGGGGTAAAGAATGGAACCAGTTAAGTAAAGGCTCTGCTAAAGAAGAAGATTTTGAGTCTGGATTTGATGGAGTTTAGAGAAGGTGGCTCTCTGATATCCTTGGGCAGTGAGTTCCAGAGCTTGGGGGCATAACAGGAGAAGGCCCTGTCACCCATACAATGTAGACGGGCTTGGGGGACAGTTAGGAGACCAGAATTAGAAGATTGAAGGTTGCGAAGTGGGGAGTAGGGCGATAATAGTTCAGACAGGTACTGAGGTGCCAAGCCATGCAGAGCCTTATAGGTGAGCATGAGGATTTTAAAGTCTACATGGAATTTGACAGGAAGCCAGTGCAAGGACTCCAAGGTAGGAGTAATGTGATCATTTGCACTAGACCTGGTCAGGATTCTGGCTGCTGAATTTTGGACATACTGCAGCTTGTTCAAAGTAGATTTAGATACCCCAGCAAGTAGAGCATTACACTAGTTAATTTGAGAGTACACAAATGTGTTGATCAGCTTTTCAGCCACAGTAAGTGATAACATAGGGTGTAGTCTAGTGATATTTCTGAGGTGAAAAGACGTTTTGACAATAAGCTGCACATGTGGGTCGAATGTTAAGCCAGAATCTAATATCATCCAAGATTTTCAATTTAGACTGAAGCTCAAGTACAGAACCATCTACAGAAAGGGTTACAGGACTGGCTTTACGAAGTTGATGGGGTAAATGAAGTAAATGCTTTGTTTGCCAAAAAAGAACGTCAGTTGTATTTCACGAAACGTTGATTCTGGAAAAAAATAAGCAACAGTAATGCGTCATCACAGTTTAGCAAGTATGCAAACAAAAAAACGCTAAAGAAAAAATGACTGGACTGATCTCTTTTTGGTGACTTTTTCAAAATGTTTGTTTTAGTGTGACCTTTTGTCTTTAACAGTCTTATCAAAACTTTGTATAAACACTCAGCGTGTTGATTGTCTTATTTTTCAGAGCTTTTTCAATTTGAATCTCTGGTACATTACAGAATACGTTGTCTACTGCGTCTTTAACAGACATTTCTAAACCCTGTGATACCGAATGCAGTTTAAGCATTATAAAAGTACAGTCCCACACTTGTCTAGTGTTTTAAGGTCAGGGTTTCTACAGTATTTAGAGAACAAAGGACTGAAATCTATACTACTGTCTGCTGCATTGGAATCCTATGGGGACTAAAATAAAGAAAACTGGACTGCATCGGTTTTCAAAAAGCCTGCCATTTCCGGCCAAGACCACGGCTGACGGGAAGCCCAAACCCGAAGTACAAGGAGAGACCACACTACGGACAGGAGGTCAGTCCATCTTTGGGCGTGCAGGAAGAATGTAGACTTGAGGTAAGATAACCAGCGTGAACCTGAACCGGGGAACCATGGAATCTGCACACGGAAGGTACCCAGGTCTCGAACTGAACCGAGGAAAAGTGAGGTAGCAACGCTGTTACCGTTCAATTTTACTGACTTTAAATAAGTCGTTTAAATTAAATCGTATGTCTTAAGAAGCGGACATGTCAGCGTGATGATGAAAATCAGTTCAGATGCATAGTTTTACATATTCCCGTATTCATTTGATTCCATCGCCATAATTAAAAATTGCTGAATTACAGCGCTCAGTTAAAACGCCTTGAGGATGCTCTAAAAATGAAAGGCGCTTTTTACAGTAAAGGCATCAATTGATTGGTTTTAAAGGCCGTAATAATCGCACTGCGTTCTGTTTCCATTGTATTATTTAAGTAAAACAACCCTAGATATAATGCTAAACATAGTAACATAATTACGGTAGGACATAAACTAAAATTACAGCCTGCCCTTCCAAACCCCCGGCAGAAAAGACTACGCAAAAGCGACAGAGCGGCCACGTGTTGTCTCCTAATGTCACAGGGGGAAAAGGAGAAGGCGGGGGGGCCACACCTCCGGCGTGTCGCCCAATCAGGACGCAGACCTGTTGAAATCAGCTGGTTAGAGATATATTAGACAACCGGAGAGCGACTGATGCAAGAGCAGGCTGAGGTTAGCACGTGTGTGCTTCAACGGAGAAAGCCGCATACGCATTGAATTAAACTGCATCGGCACCGCTTGCAGTCGGAAGGGAACGGGATTTAATTACTTCGCCTTAATTTCAGTCGAAGTACTTTATTATTCTGGTAGGTTTCATTTCACAGTCTGTCTGTCAGTTTTGTCTCAATGGCAGTTTTCAGTCCGTTTTGGTGATGAGTTCAATTGCGGGTTCTCGTTAATTGAATTCTAGTATAAGAATCGGGATTTTTCCAGGCTTTTTGAAAGATGTAAAATGTAAACGTTGTGATCTATCCGTAATGTAAGAAAACGAGAGTGGTGCAGTGAAATTCCTAACTTCATACAGTATGTATGTGGGGTTTGGGTAGGGCTTTCCACCATTGTGGATGATCATTATACTCTTTGATATACAGTAGTGGTCCTTATTTAAGCAACACTGCAGTTGCTTTTCTTGTCTGATATGTGTCATTCGGCTAACGAAACGGAGGATTTACAGTATGTGGGTATGTGCCTTAAAAAATTAAATGAAGCCTTTCGCGGAAATCGGCTGCAGTACATTCTCGTAAATTGTTCATGGCAACATTTTCTCAATGCATTTTAACTGCCTCTGATTGGGCCTGCGGTTAGAGAAAACTAATGCTTTCCGCTTTCACATACACCTTCTGCCGAAACTGAATAATCTGTCAGATAAGCGGTTCAGAGAATATTGTCTCGTCCCTTCTGACGGTACTATTTTTAAAATCTTCGTTCCGTAGCAAATATCACTTATCAATAAATGTTGCGCTCTATCTTAAAAACAAAACTTACAACCGAAGTTTTATCAACAGATAATGCGCACACAGTCGGGAAATGATGAAAGGAAACTACGATGAATGCGATTAATTGCGCATTTGGTGAAACGTTAGCAGTTTAAGAGGTGGAAGTCGAAAAGGAAAGGGGCGTTATAAACACATTTAACGTGTGACTGGATATGTGCGGATATGTAGTTTTGGGGCTGTAAATTGTGAAATAGCTTATTCTTCCGCAGGCTGATGTACTGTAGGTTTGCATTAGTTGAGTCGCTATCAATTCCAGAAACTTAGGACTGGTAAAGACGGTATCACACAATGTTGTATCCCTCTGTGCCTAGAGATCCCGATTACCGCACCTGCTAGCTCAATACTTCTCTCAAGCATTCAGGAAATGAGAAATACGAGTGCCTTGCCCGAGGATAAGAGCACTCAAGTTCACTTCATAAAACCCGCAAGTGCGATATGACGCGCTGGTCTTTGTGGAGACAAACTGTCTTGTCATTTGTTGGATCTGCCGAACCGACAGGAGGGAAAAAAGCCGGATTCGGGTAAACAGTCCGCCACTATACAGGGAGACTTAACATCTCCCGTTTCTAGAGCCCTGTCTCTGCGTTGCATGAAAAGTACATGATGTTGTCGTATTTAGAAATGTTCAAGAAAATCTTGAATTGTGATGTTTCAGAAAGCTAAGATTCTTCCAAAATCAAGTTTTTAATTAAAATTGGTTATCGATTTAATTAAAATTAAAGACTAAGAGGCGGAAGAGCCTGCTTTTAAGTCCTGTTAGTACCTGTTTACGGTCTTGTAGAGACATTCAAACGACTGCAAGGTTTTGTTTTAGCACAAAAATAGGCGCTTAATTAGGACGTGTTCTTTTTCTAACCTTACGCAAAAGGGGAATTGATAAAAAAAAAGACCAGTTTGTACTTTCGCCACAACAGTGACCATGAATGGATGATGGAAATCCTTCATCTAAAGATTATTTTTCCAAGGAAATCTTACAATAAGAGATGGCCGCGTGGTTATCGTTTTATCTACTATAAAGTATATTCGCCGAGAAAGTTACAGATGTTTAAAGATACGAAAATATAATGTTTGATTTTGGTATAAGTGTATATGTTTAGGTGGTGGCATGACCATGACTACGGTTTTTTCCATCGGTATCTTAAACTTGCTTTCACATTGCACGAAATTATCAAAGCAGCTACAGAGAGAATGGTCCGTAATGGGTCAGATTGTATCTTTTTTTTTTTAGATATAATCCTTCTTTATCCAATTTAGTGCGCTAACGGTAAATACATAATTGCAGTATATAAAATTTCGCCCTTCCGAGACGTTGTGTTGAAACAGAGCCCCAGGCGGTCAGCAGCCTGTTTCCCGCGGGGATGTGGCTGGGCGCACGTCTCGAGGTTTCTTGACTCCTTGGCCTCTCGCACAGCGTCAGGGGGAGCGTCCGCCCTCCGCGTCCTCTGATTGGTCAGCTGCGGAGGCAGTGCCCTATAAATACCGTAGAGGGTAGCCCTGCAATCTTTGTCGAGGCTGAAATGTTCTAACTCGGAGACAGGCTAAGAAAGATGCATTAGCGAAAACACTACCGTTTAGAAATAATTTGATTGGTGCTTCGTTAGGACATTTTTCTTTTAGATGTGGAGCATTTAAGAGATTTGAAAAACCAGTTTTGCCAGTAGAATTGTGTAGTGGCAATTCTGCCAGAAGTAGTCTGTGAAAAGTTAACAGATAAAATTATAAAGGAACAAGTAATAGGTTTATTCCATGATGAAAAAAAGAAGAAAGAGAACACAACGTTTCGGCCGTGGAGCCTTCTTCAGGCACCTGAAGAAGGCTCCACGGCCGAAACGTTGTGTTCTCTTTCTTCTTTTTTTCAGCATGGAATAAACCTATTACTTGTTCCTTTGCAGCCTACGCATGCTGACGCAGCTACCCACCTGAGATAAAATTATATATATTTTTCGAAATGTGGTGTAGCTAACTGCAAGGATGTTAACATCAATATGGTATATTCTAATTTTTGAATCAATATAATGGTTTAGTACTAAACCCAGTTTATGATTGCATTTTGCTGCCGTTAATGCAGGTTTTGACTTTTAACATGGTAATGCATGTGACTGTTTTCACCTTTACCTGTATGTAAGTGTGTGGCCTGTTGCATTCTGGAGTTATGAGTTTACCGTATGCAAGCTCTTATAAAAATAGATCTTGCTGGCTAGTGTTCCCAGAAGAATTTCGGCACCTAACCTCTTTCTCTGAAACTCTAGTAGGTCTTCTCAGTTTACTGATTATTTTATTTCCCTCTTCTTTCTTTCACTGTGACATAGAACATGGAGACAGATTCACTCTGTGTACATGTGCTGGATTTTACAAACTGCAGGCTTTTGTATAAGTCAGTTACCAAGTGATGAATTTTTGAGCCTGCTATATTCTTGGTAAATTTGCATAGACATATCTGTGGAATTAACAACACTGATAAATCAGAGCTATGTTGTACATGATTCATAAATTGTAATAACTGAAATGGGAATCAAATTGTACTCCCAAGTATAAAATCCTGTAGGGAGTTTTGTTATATAACTTTGAATCCTTTTTATACTGAGAGGCAATAAAACACAACAAATGCTATTGGTTCCAGTAATCTTATTTTTTTCAGTAAATTTGTGATTGCACACTCCTGTTTCAGGTCTGTAGGTGTGAATTATAGTTCGGGAATACTGTGTGATATCTGCCAACTATTCGTCTTGAGTATTTCCTGAAAATTTGGAAATATCTGGTCCGAAAAAATTTTAATTGATAGACCAGTTTGTGACACTCTTTCCCCCTTAGGACGGAATGTCCAAATAAATGCTCTAGTGTGGTTACTGTTGACACTGTGCTGTTCTTTGGATGAGATGTTAAACAGAAGTCCTGATGACTTGATCACTACGAATCACACGGAGGTGTTAAAAAGTAGGGAAGTTAAGCCCGGTGTCCTGGCCAAATTGCACTGTAAGCTCTTGATTCGTGTGGTGAAGTAATTTCTGCTGTGTAGTGAAGCCGCTGGGGTGTAATGGCTGCTGTGGGTTGCCTAGCTGGTTGCCACACTCCCCTGGTCGATGAAGTAGGTCTCTTCCTGTACGCAAGAAGCTTTGGAATGTGTTTGGTATGAAAACTTAATACAAATGCTTTCAAGTGTTTTAAAAAACCCATTCTTGAGTGGTTGCCCGGAGTTGTGAAAATAAGCTGCATCTGTCGTCATGTGGCCTAGGTCTGTGTCTTGTCTCAGAGCTTTGTTTTTACCAGCAGTGTTTCAGCTTTTTCACGTCCGCGTGTTGAGGAAGCTCGTGAAGTGCTTGAAAGGTGAGCTCTCCTCTCGTTTGCCTTCACGCAGGTGCCTGAAGATGCCAGTATTCAGAGTTCTCGCCAGGGCCGCTCAGCGGGTAGTGCTCACGCCGGGCTGCGGGTGTCAGCCGCTGACCGCGGCCGTCCGTCACATCAGCTTCTCCCCACGCCAGGTCACCTCGGACGCCAGCTTCCACTCGGTGTCCTTCTCGGAGACTGACCACCCCAAGGTCCTCATCACAGGTACGGTCTGCGTCCACCGGGAGTCCTCAAGACACAAGAGGGAGGGGATGTGGCCTGCTCTACCTTATATATGGTTCTGTTTTTTTTGTCCTTCATGATCCTGATCCTCTTTAATTCTTATCCCCCAGAAAAATAATTTACCAAATTATTTTTTTTTTCAATGGAAGCCCAGGCAGTAATTTTGACTTGGTATTTTTGTTTAAACCTTTAGTGTACAAGTGGGATTGTAGTATGATGTGATTTCTGTGTGGTTGTTGCTTTGTATAAATGTAATGGTAAATAGACAATTGAGCTGCTAATCCATCATTGTAATAGTACAGTCTGAACTGCAGTAAGCCTTCAAGCTGATCCTCTGTATTGAAGTACTGTCTTATTGTTACTATACAAAATCCAGATCAGACCAGTCCTCTGTTATGCAAGGAGTGCTGTAGGACTCTCCTTGCGGCGTCACCTTGGCAACCGTCTGACGTTCTTTGCTAAGATTGGGTGTTACTGTTGTGTTTACAGGGGGCCTGGGACAGCTGGGAGTGGGCCTGGCGAAGCTGTTGAGGTAGGAGCCTTAGAAATTCTAAACGTTAATGCAGGACGGAAACCAATTAGGACAGTTATTATGTCATGTAAATACAGAAGTAATGTTTACAGTCGTACAGAAGCACTAAGTGCCTTAAGAACGATCCTGCCTAAGGGCTTTTTATTTCCTGTGCAGCTCTGGTGCAGGCAGAAATTACTGTCCAAAGAAGTTCAATTTTTTTTGTGTTCGTATTGACAAATTCCAGGCATTTCTATTTAGTTATATCTAGCTAATTTTTCATTGCACAGTTAATTCTTGACCACTGAGGATTTACACTGAGAATCATGAAGGTACTTACAGTTTAAACCTGTCTTATATTCACACAGAAAACGTTTTGGAAAAAACAATGTCATCCTGTCAGACATTAGGAAGCCCCCGAGCCATGTCTTCCACAGTGGTGAGTCTACAGATACCTTTTCCCATTTGTGAATGTGGCAGTTCATGACAATTGGATCTGCAATTTTATCTTGGAATTAAGCTGGAATGTGTCTCTAAATCTTGAACTCTGTTTCATGAATTACAGGACCATTTATATATTCCGATATCTTGGACTACAAGAACCTGCGGGAAATTGTGGTGAATAATCGGATCACCTGGCTTGTTCACTACAGCGCCCTCCTCAGTGCTGTCGGAGAGGCCAATGTGTCGCTGGCGCGAGCCGTGAACATCACCGGTGAGCAAGTGGTCTGCTGAATTTTGTTTTTAATTCAGCCCAAGGGGAAAGTGCGATGAAAAATGAAGTCTTGCAGAAATGCATGCTGGGCTCTGGTACTTTGCTTTCTGAAAACTACAGTACAAATTCAGAGTTTTATTAAGATGTATTTTAAGTCTGGTCTTCCTCGGAGCACAATTTTCTGGACTTGGGGCGGGGAAGTGCCAATAATCTACTGTTCATTACAACGGGGAATTAAAATATTCCGTCCCTTCAGGGACCCTCATTGGCTTTGCAGTTTCAAACTTTACTTTTGGAACACTTGATTCCAGAGCGGCATGTTGGAAACGGGGCCCATCATGTCTTTTTCTGTCTCCCCCTCTCAGGGTTGCACAACATCCTCGACATTGCGGCGGAGCACGGGCTGCGTCTGTTCGTCCCCAGCACCATCGGAGCTTTTGGTCCTACTTCCCCCCGCAACCCCACCCCTGACCTGTGCGTGCAGCGCCCCCGCACCATCTATGGGGTTTCCAAAGTGCACGCTGAGCTCATGGGAGAGGTGAGGCCAGAGGCTGTCGGGAGCATGTGCTCCGTATCGATCACATTAGAGCGTTGAAGGGAATGTTCTCGGTAAAGAGTGCTCTGCATTGATCACGTGCGTCTTGGGATTTCTTGCATTTACTTACACTATGACCGCTGGAGCGAGTTTGTTTTGTGTAAACGTATTGGGTGCAAAAACGTCTGTTTTTCTGTCTCGGCAGTACTATCATCACAAGTACGGGCTGGATTTCCGCTGTCTGAGGTACCCCGGCATCATCTCGGCAGACTCGCAGCCAGGTGGAGGAACAACAGGTGAGATGCACAACTTTCTTATAGGCTGAGCAGTGAAGCTGCTAGAACATAACGTTTTCTTGTGCTCGTTTTAGCAGTGGGAAGACCTAAAAAAATCATGAATATGGATATTGTATAATTTGTGGGTAGTTGTGTTGGATATTACCCATGTAAAACATTTCCTTTAATGCTTTGCTGAGGTTGCTGTTTATATTTTTCCAGTAACTTGGTCTGCATATGTTATAGACAATTAAGTTTTGTATTGTATTATTATTACATAAGAACTGTACAGCACTTTTTTCTGAAGCTTGGAAGCTAGATATTGACTGTGGATGCATACAGTGAATGTCTGACAGTTAAATATTTAGGTTTATTTTTTTATATACTATATGTTGCAATTCAGTTTTTACTGATAACTTCTTCTTGCATATTGTTGGACATTTTCATAGTTAGGGAACCAGCTTGCATTAATACTATTACCATGGGTTGCTTTAGCTAGTAATGCTTGTAACGTGGGCTAAAGATATGATCTGTGTAGCTTTTCCCTGCAAAGGACCTTCAGTCATAAACTGATTGTATAGGCCTTGCAGCTGCAGAAGAGCTGACTGCATGAAATGTGACGCTCAGGGAAACTTAAAGCCCAAATGGAACTAAATCTGTTTATTACCACTTGGAATGTGTCACTCATAACACTCACAACATTATAAATTCTCCGCAGTACTTGAGTGTAATGTACAGTGTGCAATTGTATTGAAATTTAGAATTGATTGTGCATTCAGCTGGATGCTGCCATGTTGAAATTGTGTATACCCAGCTAGAATCTATTAAAGCAGTGGTTCTCAAACTGTGGTACGCGTACCGGCAGTGGTACGTGGAGTGCCGCCAGGTGGTACGCCAAATGACCCTGGAACTGTGTCGTGTGCGCTGAAAAATCAGGACGGGTTTTCATATTTTGTATTTTAATACGTGTCGAATATGCAGCCTACGTACTACGATACAGTGCGCGCTAATACTTCAGTGGACACAAGAGATACTCTGTAATTCTATACCACTCTATAGGAATGCGTGCTACAGTTGCAAGTGACCAATTGTATTTAAAAAAAGCTACTGTATCTCCAGCAAATAGGGAGGAAGGAGAATGTGCGTGATTTTGGAACAATGCCAACGTTGTAAACACAGGAATGCATAGAAATACGTGCTACGAACGCAGGTCATCTTGTGAGCACACGAAAGCGTGATAACAGAAAAATATTTAAGAAGTGTCCTAATTTGAGAAAAATACACCGAGCGTCTCTGTGTTTCGCTCCCATGCGCATGAAATAAAAACTTTAAATACGGAAATAAAAACAGAAACGCGGAAAAATGCAAGCTTGCGGATTGCTAAAGCAGGTAAGCTACACTATTTTTGAAGAACCTTATTTACCGTTGGCAAAAGAGCTGACTCGTATTATGTGTAGAGAAAAAGCTGCTAAACAGCTCGACCTGCTGCCCCCCTCCCCCTGAAAGACACAGTCATTCATAGAATTATTGAAATGAAGGATTATATCAAAAGTACACTGATAGAGCGCGTTAAGATGAGCAGATGTTTTTCACTGCAATTAGATGAGTCTGTAGTCGATTTGGCCAATTTGCTCGTTAACATTAGATACGAGTTTGAGGGTACGTCCTATGAGGACTTTCTGTTCTCTAAGACACTACCAACAGGAACTACAGGAGAGCACATATTTCAGCTTCTGAATGAATTTATCGAAGTTAATGGCCTTGACTGGATAAAATGCGTCTGAGTTTGTACAGACGGTGCTAGAGCAATGACAAGCCGACATAGCGGTATAGTTGCACGAATTAGAGAGGTTGCTCCAGAAATTAATGTACGCATTACAACATCCACCGCGAGACCTTTGCTGTCAAGAAAATGCCTGACGATTTAATATCTGTTAGACTCTGTTGTGAATTGTATCAAGGCTCGAAAAATTAATTCACATCTGCTTTGCTCAACTAAACAGGCTCACCCCTCTCACTGAAATGGTGGTTTTTATTAGTTGTTGTTAATGTTTTTTTTTCTGTAAAACACTTTGAGAAGCCACCTTTAAAGGCGCTATATCAAATAAAGTTTATTATTATAATATTTATTATATGTATGTGTGAGTGTGTGTGAACTCGCGCTCATGTTGGTCATTGAGAATTTCTGGGGTTCCTATGAGATGATGACTTGTAGGTGGTACTTGGATGCTTTGGTAGGATTAGGGGTGGTACTTGGTCCAAAAAGTTTGAGAACCACTGTATTAAAGGATCAAAGTATATATATTTTTTTTTTATAGGTTAAGCCTTATTCATGCACAGTGTGCAGCTGCTTGGCAATCATTTTAAAAATGCAAAATTATATTTCACCTACAGGAAAATTCTATCCTTTTTTGAATACCAGCTGTTTCATTTATGTAATTTGTTAATGAATTTCAGCTGCGACGCGTGTGAGCCTGCTCTCTGTGACCTATCCTCTGTTGCTCTTGCTCTAGACTATGCAGTGGCGATCTTTCATGATGCCGTCAAGACCGGGAAGTTTGAGTGCAATCTGAAGCCAGACACGCGCCTGCCCATGATGTACATCGATGACTGCCTGCGCGCCACTCTGGAGGTGATGGAGTCCCCAGCAGAGCAGCTGAGCATGCGCACCTACAACATCAACGCCATGAGCTTCAGCCCTGAGGAGCTGGTTGCCGAGGTGCAGAAACAGCTGCCTGACCTCCAGGTCACCTACAACATTGACCCTGTGCGACAAGCCATTGGTAAGAGACCAGACTACAGAGTGAGGCTACAGTACCAGACCCTTCATTAAATATAGCATGTATCTGCCCATCTGTAAAATACAATACTTGCTTCCTTGCTAGAACGTCTGTGCAAGAAAGATAATCGGCTGTTTAAATATCCTTAGGAATTGAATCTGAAACGTTGCCTCCTCAGTTATCAATGAGTAATACTCCTTTCGTGATGGATTTTCCCTATCGGTGGAAGCTTGTTTTTACAGACTTTTCACTAAGCTCTTTTTTTGTAATTCATTCTTTTTAACCACCATTTCTGTCAATAATCATGTAATTTGTGTCCTCCTGTTAAGCTACCGATAAGCCATTTTGTTATCCAGGTTGCTTCTATCAAAACCAGCTGTAGACGCGTTTGTTCACTGAGATGGGATAATTTGAGAACTTGTGCATGTCGCTAATTACTTGGTGTAAATGTTATGGAAATTTCTTTAATGTTAAACTGTTTTTGGCTCTACAGCTGACAGCTGGCCCATGAACTTTGATGATGAGAACGCGCGCAGAGAGTGGGGCTGGAAACACGAGTATGACCTCCCAGAGTTGGTCACAACGATGCTCAACTTTATTGGCGCAGACTCCCGAATTGCTCATGCCAACTGAACCAACAGCAATGAACTGTGACCTGAGGCCACATTGTGTATATAGTGTAAAAAAAAATTAGCTTTACTCCACAGAGACACTGGTCTGTACATAATCTTTACTCCATGTGTTTCAGGGTACTTACTAGCTTTGTAGGCAACAGAGCTTGGATAGTTTCAGAAGACCTGAACGTTGAATAGTCATTCTTTACTGTTCCTGTTCTGTGTTCACTTCAGGAAGATCCAGACATGCTTTTGCTGCATTTTTGCTGTGCTGCTAGGAACTGTGCAGTACTCTAAATAAGTCTTTTCTAGAAAAATAATTACTCCAAAAGGGCTTTGTCTGAAAATGTTTTTGGAATCCTATAGTGTCAAACAGGCACATGGCTAGTAATTTCTAAATTTAAGACTTTTGCCTCTAATACCAAAGATAATTGCCTGGATTCTAATATCGCAGTTTCAAAAAAAAAAGCTTGAGAAGCCATCATCAAAACTCTTAATTTTATGAAAGCTGATGCAACTGCAATACCTCCTTTCTATTTTCCATAGGTTTGAATTATTTTCAGCTAGTGCCTATCAGTGTGTATATTTTGGGGGTATTTTCTCTACTATTCTGCAGTTTGCACCATGGTTTTGTATAAGTTTGTAAGATTTAACTCTATCAAATTCGTTGGTATAAGGAATGCAAAAATGAAGTTTCTCGTTCTGGTTGGTATCTTTGGTATCTTTTTTTTTTTCTTGAACATATCGTGATTTGAGATTAACTGTGAGCTTTACACATAAACTCAGAATTCTGCAGCCATGTGCTTTAAAGATTGAGGAGAATGTTAAAATACTTGGCAGTTTCTACAACAGAGCCGTAAGCTTTTCAATAGATGAATCGGAACTGAAATGCATGCACCCCATGTGTGTAATAGTCCAGTGTAGGGTATGAAATTAAGGACTGCAGCACAGACATGTTCTCTAGACCAAAATGGAAATGTCCATGTCAATGGAAAGGTGTTGAAAGCAGCTTTTTGGCATTACAGTACATCAGGATTGTGAGCTTTTGATGCTACGCTTTGTGTTCAAACTGTGAAAGGTGTTAAACATTGTCTTCTTATCTCAATACCTGGAGAGTTTGGTGACAGACTGAATTGTGGCTTTGCAGTGGATATACTCGAGCGTTACCCTGCTCTGGTCCTCAGCTTCCATTGTGCAGCAGTTTTATACAGTAGGCCACCTGAAATGTATTAACTGTTGGAGTTCTTAGAGATAAATCTTAAACATCCATTGCCCATTGAGTAGAGAAAAGAACACTCTCCAGTGCTGGTCTGTTTAGTGGTTTAAATAATGCTGTGTAATTTTTATTTATGAAGATTTAATCTTGTATAATTATTCTTAAATTTGTTTATATTTTAAAGTCTGCTGATAAACCTTTTTTTCACTTGCAACTTAGTGAATGTTTGAAGATGTTACTGATTTAATACAGTATATTTTTACATTTTTACCTTTGACAATAAGGGGTAGTTATACAATCATAACAATTTGACACATTCAGTGTGACTTCCCCGTTGAAAGTTGCTGGAAAGTTGGAGCTATTTGAACTTTTAGCTGGGGAAAAACTGGTTAATTGCATTAATAGTTGATTTTCTTTAGAAACAGCTAAGGGCTATGATACAACTATGATAGTTTGAAGTTTAAGGTCTTAGGATTTGTTCTTAAAATTGAGGAACTCTAAAAACATCCTTTGCATCTGGTTTTGGATATTTGTTTTGTATTTATTACACATGACATACTTCTAGTAAGCACCTGTATACATGGAACAGTACCTTTGTTTTAAGTGTCATACTTGTTCTTTTAAAGCCACTGATTACAAAAATTCCACATTGTCAATAAAGCCATTTTCAACTAAGCCTACCCTTGTCCTGCATGTTTAATTTTTTATTTAAAATTTCAGCTGATTTTAAGCAATGGTTGTTGCAGCTAGTTGTGAACTGAGGAAATGAGAAATGCTTGAGTACTAAAACAGGAAGTTATTGCCTCTTCCAGGAGGAGTTGAAGTGACTTGCAACACTATAGGTCTTAAAATTTCAGTAACACGGTAAAATACCTTGTTACAGGAGAACAAAATAATTTCCAATTATTTACTTGATAACTGTCATTGATTGGCGAGTACTCAAATTTTTCCTTAGACCCAATGTGGAAGAATGGCTGTTGGCATTTTTTTAAGGTGTTGATTTGCAAGTCAAAAGGCTGTCGTGCAGTACAAATACAGCATTCTTGGCTGACAGCACCGAGTAAACTGCTTAATAATACAGTGGGGAAAGCTGTAAACTTTACCATAGCATTGGGATTATAGCTGGTGTGTATCACTCAACCAAAACATTTAAAATGGAAAAATCCAAACTTAATGATGCTCTTTAATGACAAGAGGGAATAACAGTTAGTTGACTTTAGAGGAACGTTCATGCAGACACACCAGACAGACCTGCAACACAAGTGGGTGTATTCTCATAAAGACAGGTGGCTGCACTGAGTAGATAAGCCCAAGACAGGAAGGAGGCCAGGAGTGATAGTGTGCACTGAGAAAGACTTTTGCCAACATATAATGTAGAAGAGAAACAGAAACTGGCTAATCAAAAGTAAAGACTGGTTAAGTTGGAAAGTAACAAACAAGTAAACTGGAAAAAGTGCAAATTTGAAAATGAAAAGTTCCAAAGGGAGGGAACAGGAAAATTGGGAGCAAATACAGAGCTGGAAATAACTGACACTTTCCATTCTAACCAGTCATACACAAGAGTACCAAGAAAAGATTAGAAAGTCAGGAAGAGTAGCTCATTCCAATGAGTATCTGTTAGTGCCCCTAGTAAGTGTTGTATTCTCAAAAGCCTGACATACGAGATCCATTCTGCTGGATTTCAAGGTCTTCAAAAGTGATAAGTTAAATAAAAGGCCAAAAATTATTAGATCTTTTATTTTTAGATTACAAGCATGTGGTGGAGTGAGGTCAAAACATGCGGATGGAGGAATATTTTTATTAACAAAAATAAGTGGGCCAAGGTATCCAGATATTCGGTGCTCACTCTGTGGCGTTGAATATACAGTGGTGTGAAAGAGAAAGTACACCCTCTTAAGATTTTATGGTTTTACATATTAAGACGTAGCTGACCTTCACCTAGTACTCACCAGGTCCCAAGAATAGATGCATCTAACCTCATGTGACAAATACATTTTACTTTGATATTATTTATTAAACAAAAATAAACTAATATTAAGAAGAATGCATGAAAAAAATAGTGCAACCTTACTGCTTCCATATCAGTTACGAAAGGTGGTTGATCATCAGTAAGTGAGTTTACACCTTTATATAAAATCAGAAACTATCAGTTTGGTCTGGAGCATTCAGGTTTGTGTTAACACATCATGCCTCGGTCAAAAGTTATGTGACTTTCTCAAAGAAATATTGCTACTCATCTCTGGGAAGGGCCATTTCCAAACAGTATGAAGTCCATCATTTCACAGCGAGAAAGATAATTTACAAATGGTGAAAGTTCAAGGCGGATTCTAATCCACCTAGCAGTGGGTTTCCCAGCAAGTTCACCCCAAGATCAGACCGTATGATACACTTAAAGATTGCAAAGAACACCAAAGATACATCCATGGATCTTCAGGCCCCTGTCGATATGGTAAACATCAGAGATCATGATTCTAATGTTAGGAAAAGTCTGAACAAGAACGACTTTAGTGGAAGGGGAGAAAACCCTTCTCCCCCAAAAGAACATTGCTGCATGTCAGGTTTGCAAAACAGCACCTGAATGAACCACAAGACGTTTGGAACAGGTGAATCCTCTCGACAAGTGAGATCAAAGTGGAGTTGATTGGTCATAATGCAAAATGACATGTGTGGCAAAAATTAAACACTGTTTATCTCTACAAGAACCTGATACCACCCATCAGGCATGGTGGTAGAGGGGTGATGATCTGGGCTTGCTCTGCAGCTGCAGGACCTCAACGCCTCACAATCAATGAGTCCACCATGAATTCCTCTCTATACCAGTGCATTCTAGAGGAACATGTGAGACCATCTGTCCAACAGCTAAAGCTTAGCAGAAAGTGGATCATGCAACAGGACAATGATCCAAAACACAGCAGCAAACCTACACCTAAAAGAAAAGAATCAGGATTTTGGAATGGCCAAGTCAAAGTCCAGAGATCAACCCTGTAATAAAGTGATATAGAAATATATAAATGTTGTAATTACACATAATAGTCCACCGGGTGGCTCTACCCATTTTCCAAGGTTATAGGAGCCATCGGATTGTTATAGTGTTGGTGCCAGAAAGATAGAAAACCAAAGAGAACTGGGGGACAGTTGGAGAAAGCTAGTGTGAGAGAAAGATGTCAGATCGGTAGTGTAATGTGCTGTACAATATAACTTTTCTTTAATACATAATTCATTACTACACACCTGCCTCCGTGTCATTCTTTGCTTCATGTGAAGATACAACAAACCCCATTGAGATGCTGTGGTGGGACCTAAAGAAAGCTGTGGATAAAAGAATGCCCTCTAACATCACCGAACTGAAGCAGTTTTGTTAGGTGGAGTGGTCCAGACGATATGAGAGACTGATAAACTCAGGGAACATTTACTTCAAGTTATCGACCATCATGGACAATGTCTCCCACCCCCTCTACGATGTGCTTGCCGAAATGAAGAGCACGTTCAGCAATAGGCTGATCCAACCACGGTGTAACAGGGAGCGCTACAGAAGGTCATTCTTGCCTTCTGCCATTAGACTTTACAACTTATCCACTGTGTGTCTGGGCAGGGGCAACCATTGACCTGGTTTGGGACTAAACCTGAATCCTCGGTTTACAACTGGTGTTGTGTTTACAACTGGTGTGCAATATACAGAAGTGGATTTTCTAATTTATCTATGATTGTGTAATGTCTATGTACGCTTGTGCAATATGCTTGTGGATTGTGAAATATAGTGGGACATTAGGACCTACACAGACACTATACTGTAAAAAAGATGCTGTCCTTCAGATGGTCTCTCCTTGGTCATTAAAAAACCCAATGCGTTTCTTGAAAAGAGTAGTAGTGTTAACCCCAGTGTTCTGGCCAAATTTCCCCCTGGCCTTAACCAATCATGATCCCCTAACAATCTCCACCTAATAATCCCCACCTATGAATTGGTTTGATTACTCTGTTCTCCTCCCCATTGATAGCTGATGTATGGTGAGTGCACTGGTCGACTTTGGCTGCCATTGCATCATCCAGGTGGATGCTATATTATTATTATGAGTGTTGAATGTCCAAATGCATTTACTTTGTCTATTTAATTAATGTTATTATTTAGGACACGTCTCCTGAATGGTTTCTTCCCAAACTTACAGATCAAAAGTCAATATCCATCACCCAAAGGAATATCCACCATCATTTTTGAACAGTTAACTCATTGACCAAATTGGCAAACTGACTTTTACAACCATGTGACTGCAAGCAGTCTGAGTCAGGACTTGCAGGACTTGAACTTTTCTCCAAGACGCCATGCTGAGAGAGTGAATCAGTAAGGTACAGAATTCTGCCCAAGATATTCTTCCTGAAATAGAAAAAAAAACTGTTATTTTTTCCTGATCAATGAAATTAGTCAGTTGGACTCTTTCTAAGCATATTCTGAATAAAAGCTATAGCTGGAATGAACTGAGTTTCCCATCGTCTACCTTGTGGCTGGATGTCAAGAGCAAAAACTGTGCATAGACTTTTTTAAAGACCAAAGTCAGCAAGATGCTACTTTGACAGAGCTGTTCTGAGGCCAGTGCAAGCTGCTAAGCATAGCAAGACAAAAGCTCTTTCTCTCTTTCCTCTGTCTGACTTTCCCAGCATAGAGAAGCTGCCACGGACAAATCCAGGCCAGCTCTGTTTTATCAGCATGAAGCTTAAACTCATCAAGCATGTTTGGACAACGAATTCTTGGAGTAGGAAACTTCATTATTCACATTATAATTTTTGAGAGGTGAACTATTATTCCAAAAGCATGTTTGATGTTTAGTTCACAACAGTAAATGCATATTTACTTGTGCCTGAGGATATAAATGTGATTTATTTATATGAGACTTATAGAACCTAGACTGTTACACATTATAGTCAATGCATATTTTAACTCTGAAGTTATTAAATCTGAACTTTGTAATCCCTGCGTCAACAATCAGCTTTCTTATCACAGCAGGTTGTGTCAAAGACAGATTCTGTTATGTTTGTTGCTTGATTTGAATGATTTGGTTATATCAATAAATTGTATATTGTGTATTTAGAATCCTTGTGTGAGACTGTGAATTAATGTGTTTGATTGGTTCCTAAAAATCATCAAGTACTCTTGCAAATTACTGTTACAATTTCTGATTGTTACAGAAAATTAAAACCCACATCTCCTACAACAGAACAGTCAAAATATATATTTAGGTGTTAAAGGAACATCATCTCATCATAATTATGGAATGTGAGGCATTAGGGCCCTGTGACGTACTATAGACGTGTTTGTAGCTTGTTTTGTTCTGTAAATAAATTGCACCTATTTGTTTAACCATATACTGTATTTTTAATCCTCATCATGTCCTTTTGTCAGAAAAAAATATTTTGTTTAAATTTAAATCAAATATGTACCAAAGAAGGTATTTGTTACTCTGTGTTGTCACCTTGTAGACTGATCTTGTTAGATTTTGGAAGCCAAACAAGGCTGAGCATGGTCAGTAGTGGGATGAGAGAACTCTCAAGGACAATTACAATGCTGATGTACATGGAATTGATGGACCCCTGGGAAATCTAAACCACTGTATTTTGATACAGAACATTATGAGGAGATTCCATCCTTTAGAATAGATGTGAAACTCATCTGACTTCTTCACGGTCATTAAAGATCCTGAGGGTAACCTTGCTTACAGTAACTCCACTTCGGGCTTACACAATGTGCTGCTCCTCCACTTCATGGCTAGCTGAATTTCCATCAGCTCTTAATCAATGGTGAACAACAGACCATTATTACTGATGCTGTGTTAATTAGGTAATACCTCCTGGCTGACATGAGTGTCATTATCCCATTTTCTCTCGTGGTCCATTTCTATGCACATTAAACACAGACACATACTTCCAAGCTACTGAAAACAATGGATTAGCTCAGTTCAAACACATTCATTGAAACGGACTGCCAATGTAAACCCTCCCTTGACTGGTCTGTTAGATTGGCTGATGTGATTTATACCCAGTGAAAACGGTCAATAGACAATCACATAGTGCCAGACAGCTCCTATGGGCTTGTTTCATGCAATATGAGTCCCTCACTCAGTCACACAATGGATCTGCTCATGCCCTTTCTGCCTCAGCTTTTACTCCCATCAAGGCAGTGAATACCACATAGTAGTCTCTTTCAGCATTAATTACAGCCTAACTGACTTCAATATAATCTGAGGTAATAAAGGGGAACACTTTAATCTTCTGTGTCATTTGAAAGGTAAAATAGGCTAAATGTGTTTATTGCATAATTGTATTCCTGTCATGTCATCACTCCTCAGCTCAGCTCAACCACAACAAGACCAAAGCTAAAGCTTATTTATACATTATGTGACATTATACGGCTTTAGATAAAGGAGAGCAAGTTCTACAATGGAGCAACAACCTCTCAAAATTGTCTACAAAAGTATCGTCACCTATAACCTTCACCTTCACCAATTCAATCAAGTCCTTGGTTTGACAAGGTGTCCAGGTGCAACATGTGTTTGACCTTTTTAAACAAAAACAACATCCAGTATATGTTAATCTAGGTAACATACGGTGCTAATAAATTACTACATTAATTTTCCAGTATGTATAGAAGACAATGATAACACTAGATGAAGACACATTAAGTAGATAAGGCTAAGTCACCATGTTTTTAACTTCTATGACCAAACATTCATGCTGATGCAAAAAAAAATATTCTAAATACGGTGCTTTAATAACAAGTGAGCGTTATTAAAGAGGAGAAACAAAAAGATTTTGTGTCACAGCTGTCCTAGACATTCCTTTCTCTCAGGCCACACTGGACACATTAGTTGATGTCAGCTAAACTCACAATTAGTGTGAATATAAACGACTTTCAATTCAATTTAGGTTTTACATTGGTCCCCCAGTCCATTGACTTTGTTTATGTAGATGAACAAATTCGATTATTTAGACACAGATGTGAAGTACAACCACCTGGGTGTGTTATATTAGATGATAAGGACTGAGTGGAGAAAAAGAGATGAAGATGTAAGACTAAAGTTAGTTTTACAATATCCTTAATTTCCATCGGTTCACTAATACTGCTACACTTGCTTTTAAAACCTCTCTTTGGGCAACAGATATTCCTAAAATGTACATCCAGAAGACACATGGCTCTGGATTTCATTTGTTAAAGTAGTCCAGGCTCCTAAACACATTTCTCAATTTTGAATGACTGTCTTCTTTAACGATAAAGTTTAGGTAATACTTTCCAGAAGTAAGTTACCCAGACAGTATAGTATCTGCAACATGACTGCTCATTTAACAGACCTCATATACAGTACAATAATGCAGGTTGTGTAACATGTCTTGCTTCTCCCCAACATCCAACCAATGTGAAAGCATCCCCCCTTTTTAATCCATTCATATAGAATTTCAAGGATAAAAAGTAAATGAGCCTTTAGGAGAGTGAGTGAGAGATTAGTGTATTCAAGCCTGGGAGACTCTGAGAGGTATTTAGTGGGAAAAGATGGTGTTTTAGGGAAATGTTTAATTTACAGAACTCCACCTATTCCTGGAGAGGAGGCATTGCTTCATCTGGGGTTATAACCTGCTATTGGAACAAACTCTCCTTCACCCAGTCCCTGTGGAAATGTAGTACACAAGCTTCACTTTGCCCAGCCAGATCTCTAAAAACCTTGGGCAATTTGTACAGTGCATTAGCCGTACCAAGACCCTGTTTTCTACTTGGAATTCAGCTTTGTATGTGAATACAATATCATAAATGAATAGGATTTCAATAGCTGCAAGTTACTTTGCAGCTTTAAAGTAAACTAAGTCTTGGAATAGTGAAAGAGGTGAACGGCAGAATGTGAAAGTGGGCTGGTCAGTCTGTCCTATAATAAGTCTGTCATAATAAGTTGATGACTTGTTTAGCAAATTCTCCCTTATGTTACGCATTCCACACGCCCTAACAAACGCCTTCACATTCCCACGCGCACGCGCTTAAAACGATGCTCACGCCGCAATTAATCTTCCTATCGCCTTTCACTTAAGTCACTACTTCAACCCTCCTTAAAGTATTTCGGATTCGCCTTGGAGTTTCCTAGTGTGCGCGTACCCTTCTTCTTTCGGTTTGATCTCTTCGTTGCTTCCTGGACTCTTGCTAGTTTCTGATCTCGTTTCTGCCTTTGCGTTTGTCGTCTCGATTGAACTGTCCCAACCCACTTCTGACTTTCGCCTGCCCATTGTTTTTTAATTATTAGGACTTGCGTTTTTATTTTAAAGTGTTACAAGGGCTTCCTGCGTGGTGAAACCACTAACTTGAGCCCTGTACAGGGTCTTTATGTTTTAACATAACGATTGTTAACACCCTAATTGGTTCATTTTAAGCTTTTGTACAGCGCATTTCATATTGAGGACTTGTTCAGAAGCATGTCTGACAACCCAAAGACAAGTTTCCACAGTAGTGGGCAACAAAGTATCTGTCTTGTTTTGTGGATCTTTACTTTGGTACTATGCAGTTGCAGCAAGGAGAACATCTTGCTTAATTTTTGCTGGGCTGTAAATATTGGACTTTCAACTGATGGAATCTCCTTCTTGTTCAACGAACACAGGTCTGGGTTCATTGGTCCAAAGAGGAAATTTAATTAAAACTGTCAAAGTCTATATGGAGTGACCTTGTCTCATAACATGTGAGCTTGTTGTGCTGTTTCTCATTTGTTCCTGAACACAAATCTCACAGTTATAGAGTGGGACTATAACAGCTTTTAACTGTTATACATTAGTCAATTTTCCATACACAAAACAATATACTGCAACATAAATCAATAAAATTGCTCTCAGAATTTGAAGAAATGTAACTTTTAATCCTTTCACACTATTTTATATCTTGATTTCTGCTTAGTCTGAGCTGAAATTTTTGTTTTTGTGTAGCTAAATCTGTTTTAGTCTCCTCACAGGTTTGCACTGTATAAAACAATCTAACATGCTGATAATATCTAAGAACAGTATTAAGAACAGTAAAGGGTGCTACAAGAAAACTAGCTTTGTCAGCTTCTGACAAAAATTAAAAAAATACAGGGAGGAAACTAAAAAATGAGTGTAGCATCTAGCTTCCTGTTTATGACTTCTATTGAAATACATTTTCTGCTTTATAAAGATGTTGTAAAGCCAAAATATGCTCCAAGGCTAAGGCAAAGACTCCTGCTAACAGTGTCGCATGTGCTTGGCCATTTTACAGTGGAACATTCCCCAACCTACTGTCTCCTGTGTGTTTTCTGAATGGACTAGCCACTCTATAACTCCTCCTGTTCTTCCTAAAAAAAGAGCCAGCAGTTTTGTTTCCTTGTAAAATGTATGTGCCATTTAATACTGTATTGGTATTGCAAGTATAAGTCCTCTGAAGAATGTTTTATCGCTTGAGGACTATGGTTTTACTGCTAAAGGATTCCAGCCTCAGTTGATAGATTTGCCATTTTCCTAAACTTTCTGCTAGGTTTCTGCCTAAACTTTTAGAATGATCTGAGCACTAATCAGAGAAAGGCTGGAATGTGTAAGATTACCACTACAGTTATTGAAAAAGGTGGCATTAAACTGAAAGCCGAAACACATGAACAATTAAAGTAGAGCAGTAGCATTATCTGAACCCACAGAAAACTCAGACAACAGACAACACAGTTTTTCACAACTCTTGTCTGTGAAAACATGTTTAGTCTATCTATAGTGGTGACATAAATGGGACATTTTAACTGCTGAAAAGTAGGATCATGTATAGCGGACACTTAGTGTAGAGAAGAGCACATAGTGTACTACACTCTGACTGCATTGTGCTCACTGTTCAGGACACTGATAAAGGCCAGCAGTTACGGGTATGTTGCATTAGTCTGGGAAAGATCGTGTAGTCCTTTTGAATGGCACACTTAATGCTGTGGTACACAGGTGCATGTGTCACCGCTTATTACTCACATTTTCCATTATTGCATTTTGGTGCCATAATATTTTGGTGTCATATAGTCCATGATAACACATGTCAGAACATAAGACTTCAATTACCTATTTTTGCCATGACAGCCCCCATATTTTAACTTCACTGAGTACATATGGGATTGTTTCGGTTATTGGGAAGTCACTAGTGAGGTGTTATAACCCAAGGGACAATGCTAGCCACCTGACTAGTGTCAACATTTCAACACCTCAACAGTTCTTGATGTTTGCTGAGATGTATGGTATGGTATGTATTCACCGATCAAATCAAACATATTGTTTACCATGGTTTACCTTAGTTAATTACGCTCTTGCAAAATCATTAAAAGAGTAATCAACAGTCCAGGAAAGCCGGAAAACAGGATAGAGGACAGGTAGAGAAAGGGAGAGAGAGGGAGAGAGAACACGGGAAGAGAAGGAAAGACAGAGATGAGAGACAATGCCAAGCAAGGACGGTTCTTGTTCTGATCAGTCTTTAACACAAGATTCAGGTGAAGTATTTGAACCTTGTTAAGATAGATTGCCATTATGTTGTTTTTAGCAAACCCTGTTTTCCTGTATAAAGAATCTTGTGTTTAAAAATGGTCACTCCTGGTAAGTAGATGCATTTTAAAATATGGAGATATTCCCAGTCACTTTGTAGCACATACAGTATATGTATTTTATCTCTCTTATAGGCTTATGTAGGCATTTTCTAGGATTTGAATACTTGGTAGCTGTCTGGGTTTTTTGGTGGTCAGGCCTCACTACTCTTGCATGATGTCCGGAAACGATTTGTAATGTTAACCCTTCTTTTCAGGATTTGACTCCTGCATCTGGATTATGCTTTGGTTAAGAGAAGGCAAGTTCCATGTAGTTAACTCACCTTTCCTAAACACAGTGGATTTTAAACACAGCAATTAAGACTTTGACATCAGGACATTAAGCAAATATTTTGAGTCCAGCCATATCTTCACTATTTCAACTTGTTGTTTTGAAGGATTCATATTATATGTGTTGCACAATGTCCTTTCTACTTTCTTGGTTCCAATAATAGCAGATTACAAACACTAAACTATGTAATAACGCAAACATGGATAAAATGAGAAAGGTCACCTACAAGGAATTAACTGGTTTAACATCCACATTCAATGGCAGTCCTACCACATTTTGTTTGCTTACTCCTAGTTTATGACTATCAGAGTCACATAAAAGAATTGGTAAGAAAAGTGATCTCCGTTTTTTACCGCAACATTCTGTCAATGATTTTATTTGAACTGTTGCATTTCTTGGGGACTTAAGACGTAAGAGCCATAGACCCAAAGATGTAACTCTTCTGATAAGCATATGCTGCTAAGATATTCAAAGTGACACGCAAAAAAAAAGTATCTGAAAAGAGACATACAGTATAAAGTATGATCAACATTTTAAATCAATTTAAACAAGAGAGAATGCAAAACGTCATTCTACTCATGAAAGCCTTTATTAAAGCTTAACTTTTCATTCTTAATACTGGATATTTATCTTTTCCCATACGAGTATTTTTAATTTTTGTGTGAGACGTATATTGAAAATAATCGTTCTTTCACATTGTGCTGCGCCTGACCTAACACATCCTGCATAGGTTATCGAAACAGCAGGAGGGGAGGAAAAGGTTTTCACTGGAGCACCATCTCCAAGTTGGGTTTTGTTATTGTCCTGTAAATCACTGCTTTGAGCAGTGGTGAGATGTCCATGATAGCTGTTTGAGTTCAATGACCCTGGGTAACACAGCTCTGAGGTTTTGGCATATAACCGATGCAATGGTGTACTGCCAAAGAGCAGGGCTGAACAACCTGGCAGAACTGCACCATGACCACATGCTGGGGCAGGACAGGTCACCCACATGATGCAAAATACAGTTATTGAGCAGGACTCGCTGGCACCCATCCCTTTTCCATCAGGACAGTTCACATTTTGCATAATTGTCCTTGGGAATAACTTTTAACTGTTAAACTGGGGATAACTATAAATTATCTTCCAGTCTTGATACCTGTCCTGTAATGGGGAATTAACCTTTCTTCAATAAATGGTAATAATGAGAATTATCTTGGAAGACTGATATGCATCCTTGAGTGTACCCTTGTAATCTGAGAAGACTGAGTGTATACCCAACACTTTTTGGTGAATTTCTATGAAAACAGTGCATGCATACACAAAAGATTGTTTCGATTTTGAAAAATGGAGTGTTTATAACAACTCTATTGTGCAACGAAGCTTTACTCAGAAGTAGGTACAGTTTACTACAGTGCAAGACCTGCACATCACCAGCTGTACTTTTCTAAGGTCTATATCCAGGACAACAGTCTTCGACAAACAGGCCTTCCAGTCTATTGAACAATGAACAAGTTATTACCTTGCTAAATGTAACAAATGAATAAATAAAAAGCTGACTGTATACTAACCTTTAGAGGTCTCAGATAGGGTGGAATTAAATTAAGGGTGTGCATAAATGGTAGATTGATCACAACTCCTATGGTATGAATAGTCTATGGTGCTTTAAGCAGAAGTTCATGATGGGGACAAAATCTAAACTTCCTCTCTGCTACACGTAATAATTCGCCTCCTCAGCACTCCTTTTACTCTTGCTGTTCCCGCAGACAGATAAGTCATGCCAAATAAACTTTAATATGTTTTGTCTCTGTGTCACATTAATAAAGATTTGCCTGAACTACCGAACTGATAGACGTAGGTCTATCGCTAATCCGCATCAAAACAGTAGAAAACTACACGACTGAAACACATGACAGCTCAGAGGAGGATTGTATATTAATGGTGCCTCTAAACATCAGCACAGCCATGCTGACAACACCCTGACTACACAGTTAAACAAGACAAGCTCAGCCTAGGTCTGTTAATTGCAGCTGCACCTGGTGAAAACCCACATGCGGGTGGGAAGTACAAGCAAAGTGTGCAGAGACAGGAGTCAGTTAAACCCAGGATTAAGGAAACTGTGCTAACCATCATGGTCACCCCTTTAAAGTCATTTCATTGCCAGCAACTACTGCTGCACGCCGTCTTGTTGTGCATTTGATAAATAAACTTTGATTTGAAAGTCAATGGGGAAGTGAAATACCGACTCTCAAAATTCCTGTATGAGCAGCTGTTATGCCTTTTCTTGAGTGATGAAATGAAATTGAAGATTTCTTCTATTTACTGAAAATATATTAAACTGTTCTTTGAACTAACTGCAGGCATCTTTTAGTTGCGGTACTTCAGGTATGTGTAGTTGTAGCCTTGAAAGGGCGCAGTATCTTTAGGTTTTCATTCTACCTGAATTCTTAAGGTTAAATCAAGACTTAATTTGACAGGTTTAACAATTTTCCATTGAGGTGCAGGTGATGTTAAAAGGCCTACAAGAGCTGCTGGATTGTCCCAGGACTGGATTTATGAACTCCTAAGAAACTTCAAATAAAACCCAATATGCAAGAGTGTCCTCTAGTGTTCGATTTTTGAAATGTAATTGTTGCACTTGAGGAAAACAGCAACTGATTTGTTTGAACTTGAACTTTATTGCCATATGTAACCGGTACATGTACTGGTACAATGGAATTCTTACTTACAGAAATTCTCTCGATTGTTACAAAAGTGTAAAAAAACACAAAGTGCAGACAGTGCATCAAGACAATATACAAACAGTAGACAATGTACAAGTAAACAAGTAAACAGTCTGTATGTAAACAATGCAGACATGTAAACAATGACTGCAGATGTGCAATAAATAAAATTATAATGAGGAAGATGGTGTAGGTGTGGTCTGAGGGGCATGGCCAAATGTGTTTGTCAATCGCACTGCTTGTGGGTAGAAGCTATTGAGGAATCTGGTGGTGAGTGTCCGTATGCTCTTGTGTCTCTTGCCTGAGGGCAATGGGGTGAAGAGCTCATGCCCAGGGTGGAGACTGTCCTCTGTGATGGCCAGAATTCTACCACAGCAGCGGTCCTCATAGAGCTGTTTAATCACTGTGAGACCACAGCCGATGATCTTCTGGGCACATTCACCATTCTCTGCAGTGCCTTCCTCTCTCGAGAACAGGTATTGTTGTATCACACGGTGATCCCGTTGGTGAGGACACTTTCGATTTTTCTGTTAATCCAATTTCACCCATAAACATACATATTCATTAATACAGCTCTTCACAGTTTCAGTAAGGTTTATCCAATAAATCAAGTTTATTAATTCCAGCCCCTTTGTTTTTACATGCTGACCTGTTCAGTTTGGAATCAAAGTACAGACATAAACTAAAACATCTTACCAAAATAATTCTTATGTATTTACCCATCACATATTAGAATGAGACTGCCACCATACCTGTCATTATTTTTTCACCAGAGCAGCATGGTGGTGCAGTGATTAACGTCCTCCCTGTATTTTTGTGGGTGTCCTCTCCACCGTACAAAAACATACTAATACTGTAGATTAATTGTCTCCTGGCAAAACCGGCCCTTGTGGTAGCCTATGCCCGTGTGTGTCCTGCATTGCACCCTTAGCTTGCCGAGATGGGTTGCTGAGACTCTTTATTAGATAAAGCGGTGAGAATACGAATGGATGGTCTGTGCTAACGTAACGCTGCTACACTTCACTACTAGGCGGCGTCCATCCTTATTGTAGCTGCTGTCCTCATCTGACTGACTCTCACACGCTGGGGATGCACAGCCGCGTCGCTGGCGGCACCTGCTGGCAGATAACGAAAATAGCGGTCGGTTAAGGAAGAAAGAAAAAAGACTAAATTAATGGGACTTGTACACTGCAATTTAAAAAACAATCCAAGAGTTCGTCACATTATAGCATTGTGATGTAAAGAAAAGGCAGTTTTTTTTAATGTTGACTAACAGAAATCATTAATCGCTTGACAAAACTAGCGACTACCAAGCTATTGCAACTGACCTCATGGTGTTTGTGCAGCTAGGCATTGTAACTCAGCTACACGTTTTATGATTCTGCTTTTAAAATATTACTTCATCTGGAACCCTGAGGTAAATGTTTTTATTAACTTCATTCTTGAATATAAAAATGTCCTCAATCTTGCAAAAGAGAGAAGATTTTCCACGAGCAAATGCGTTCATATTTTTGAGGCGGGTTGTCTATAATTGAAAATAGCTGTAATAGCATTAAAATAAATTTATACTCTATTCAATTCACCACCATTGTGTTCATGCATAATGAAAACTGTTTTTTCAAACAAATAACGTGACATATTTACAAATTCAATAGAACTGAATTAATTATAGATATCTACAGTGCCGTCCATAAGTATTTAGACAGTCACAATTTTTGCTGTTTTGGCTCTGTACTCCAGCACATTGGATTTGAAATAAAACAATAACTATGAGGTTAAAGTGCAGATTATCAGCTTTACACCTTTAATTATTTGTGTGGTGAAAGGAATGTGTGTTAATAGTAAATATCAAAATAATAATTTTAAAGAATAGCTTCTATATTAAATAGAAATGAGGACTAGTTCCAATGTTGGAACATGAGAATGTTGTGAGGATAAAAATAATCGCTGACTAACCCGAGTTAATCCATACTTTTCCAAATTCTAGATCCTTCCATTACAGAAATAGTTCTGTAATAGTTCAGAAAATAATAATAATTGCTTATACTTATATAGCGCTTTTCTGGACACTACAGATAATGGGGACTCCCCTCCACCACCACCAATGCGATGGCAGCCATAGTGCACCAGAACGCTCACCCCACATCAGCGGGGAGGAGAGCAGAGTAATGAAGCCAATTCATAGAGGAGGATTGTTAGGAGGCCATGATTGATAAAGGCCGATGGGAAATTTGGCCAGGATGCTGGGGTACACCCCTACTTTTTTCGAGAAACGCCCTGGGATTTTTAATGACCACAGAGAGTCAGGACCTCGGTTTTACATCTCATCCGAAGGACGGCACCTGTTTACAGTATAGTGTCCCCGTCACTACACTGGGGCATTAGGACCCACGTGAGCCGCAGGGTGAGCACCCCCTGCTGGCCCCACTAACACCTCTTCCAGCAGCAACCTTAGTTTTTCCCCAGGAGGCCCCCCATCCAAGTACTGCCCAGGCTCACACCTGCTTAGCTTCAGTGGGATACCAGTTGTGAGTTGCAGGGTGATATGGCTGCTAGCCATACTCATTGTATAGTGAGGAAAACTACTGTACTAGAGTCTCTTTAAAATGAATATATTCATCTTTATTGTAAGAAAAGTCACCATCAACTTTATCCACAGCACTCTGTAATTCTTCAGGTGGGTAGCTGTGTCAGCATGCGTAGGCTGCAAAGGAACAAGTAATAGGTTTATTCCATGCTGAAAAAAAGAAGAAAGAAAACACAACGTTTCGGCCGTGGAGCCTTCTTCGGGTGTGCCACACGTGTCCCACACCTGAAGAAGGCTCCACGGACGAAACGTTGTGTTTTCTTTCTTCTTTTTTTCAGCATGGAATAAACCTATTACATGTTACTCTGTAATTCTGCAGAGCAGACAGACTACAGTACATCGATCTCCAGCACTCACTTTCCCAGAATTCACTTCTGTGAATAGGTACTTTCTCTATTGCCGTAACAGAAAAATCTCTTTTTAAACATATTTTGCATTTTATTTGTCTGAGTTTAGACTATATTTCACATGCTCAGTTGGTATTGTGATAGTTATTAAAGTTACCATTTTTATTACTTACAATTTAAGATTGCTATTACCATAGTTACCGTTCACTGCCAGAACGTAATTTCCTTGATTGAATTTTCCCGATACAGGACATTGTATAGGAATGACCAAGTTAGAGGAAGTTATTTTCCTTGCGAGATAAAGCAAGACATATTGATAAAATATCATATTGTACAAATAATCCAATAAATAAATAATCCAATAAAATACACGGAAAGTTCACCTTTTTGTTATACGTTGTTTTGAACGTTTATTTTAATGTTAAGTGCTGAAACGCGACGGGCACATATTTAGACAGACAGGAAGGTCAGAGTGTTTCCATGTGATAGAAGCCCCGAAGATGGCGATGCTTGCGGAACGTGAGTTTTGCCACATGTGTGAAGTTATAATGTTGTTTCACATCTATGCTGACATGTGGATGACAGGAAATTTTAGATTCTGTACACTTAACTTTCGCGACCATAACGTAATATATATATATTTCGGTAGATTAGGTCGTATGAGCTGTGAAACGACACGGATTTGGTGATTAGCTGTCTTTATAATGCGGCACCTCTCGAAGTATTGCTTATTAAGTGTATGTAGCACGACTGTGTCATCCTGTTGGAGAAAATGAATAGTTTACATACTGTAGTTTTTGCAAGGTGTATATTAATAAAAATGCTTTCCTAGTGGGTCTTAACTGCTTGTAGTTTTTCGTTTTTTTTGTTCTGAGGAAACATTATTGCCGGAATTCTTTGCTACACCTTGCAGCAATGTTCCATTTCATAGGAAATCGAATTGTTGCATTTGGACAAGGCGACCTTTAAATCGGGCCTTTCTCCTTCTCTTAGCACGCAGGAAGCAAAAGTGGTCGGTGGATCCAAGGAACAGCGCTTGGAGTAATGATGAGTCCAAGTTCGGACAGAAGATGCTGGAGAAAATGGGCTGGTCGAAGGGAAAGGTAGTGAGCGAGAACCGTCGAACCTTGTTTGTATCGCCATTGAAGGATTACATTGTAATAGTAAATATAATTATTTAGCGCCTTTTCATTCTCAAGGATATATAGGTGGGAACCAACTTGATCGACCTCTGAAGTGCATTACCCACCTGGTTCAATCACTATTAAGCTCCAGCAGCCCCTGTAGCAGAACAGGTAGGGAAGGGAGAAATAGCTGTATCAGTTTAATCCGGGGTGAGTTTTAGGATGGCCAGACTGTGAAAGTATAGAGTGGAGTTTAGCCAGGATTAACATCTCAGCTCTGGCTAATAGTTCTGTTGGGATCTTCAATAATCCCATGTTGGAATTTTATGGAATTGTTACTTGAGCATTAATGAACAGCTAAACAGTGGTATTTTTGTCAGTTGTGTCTCAAGAAATATTTATCAGCAATTTCTGTTTCTTGTCAATTCCCGATGAAATGCTGATTGATTGTGGGGAGTCGGTGATTGTTCTGTGTGTGATTTTCCTCAGGGGCTGGGGAGATGCGAGCAGGGGGCCACAGAGCACATCAAGGTGAAAGTGAAGAATAACAGTCTGGGACTGGGCTCCTCTGCCAGCTACGAGGTAGGCTGCGGTGTCAACGGTCGACAGTCTAGGAACAGTATATCGGGGGATTCTAAAGCTCACTGTGGAATAGCTCTGAAATTCCACTGGGTTAGGTCTACCTTCACTGGAGCCCAGTGTCTCTGCAATCTTTTACCCTGAGGACATGCCAGCCGGAGGGCAGACATAGTGATTGAGTTTGATTCTAAGAATTAACTTGTTTCTAAGATCATTGATCTGGAATTTATTTAAATAAGCTGGTGGTGTTGTGCAGATTTCATAATCCCCTAAAGGTTTTATGAAAGAAGGTTATTTCTGCATTACACAAGACGGTAGCACTAAACAGTTGTTTTTGTAGGTCCTCAATGTGGTGGTTTGGAGCTGCATTGCAATAAAACTGTACTGTCCATGCAAACTAGGGTTAACGGCTTCCAGTGTATTGGCCCTGGTTTGCATGTATTCTACTGCAGCACAGTAATAACAGTAAGGTGATCTTCAGGTTGTTTAGTAGATGTGTCCTCTTTGCAGCTGTTCATTCTGTTATATATTCAGACTGATGACAGGGTTAGTGATGGTTTGATTTTTTTATACAATACTATTTCAAAATCTGAATATGCAATTTACAGAAGAAATGAGGAAAACAATAGTATTGCTAATTTTTGTATTCATTATTAAATTTGAAATTAATTCAAGATTTGCATTTTGAAATTAATACTCGTCTTAATTACTGCTGTATACACCAGTTAGATTTTAATGTTGTTTCTATCTATTGTGTACAGCAGTAAACACGATATTGTTGTTGTATACAGTGATACCATGACAGCCCATTGTTATACTGGAAAGCTAAATAACTGGGGGACATGCAGACCAATGGTCACCGAGTTAGGTTGTGTGCGACGTATGTATGCTTGTACTTAACCTAGGAACTCTATTAAAAAGAAAATTCAGCCACATATAATCATTTATGTAGCTTGCATAACTAAAAACTACTAGCTGTTGAATAGTGTAGCTGTACTGTGGAAGAAAACTGAGCCTGTACTGTACTGTAATTGGCATTGTGTTCTTTGAAGATCATGGATTTTATTTTTTCTCATGAATTTACTCTTACTGTTGCCAGCAAGCATAAATCTCGTGTGAAAAGGGATAGTGGTGCAATGAAGAAGCAGTGTGAAACGTTTACCCTAGAACTAAAAATGGCTATATTAAATAGATATGAAACATGAATTTGAAATATCAAAGATAGCATTTGAACTCAGACTGGAATTTTCCATTCCACATTCCGCTGCGAATGAAGATCGAATAGTGGAACACATTAAAGAATTTGCCCCTCTGCAAAGACAGCTAGGCAAAGAGGATAAATAAACACTTTTAATTTTGTGGATGGATGATCAAACGCAGACACAGGCCTCTAAACATTACCTCTCATCAAGTGAGGTGTGTGTTATTAAATACTGTATTACATTTATTCTGTGATTGTGTTTAATTGTTTTTCTATTTCAGTTGATTGTTTCAATACACAATAATACCTTATGTACATGTAATTTTACATAAGCATGCATCAGGTCGTGTCACGTCTGTAATGCTTAACATTGTGTAAGGAGTTAAGGTCATCACATACATGGTGTTTCAAGCAAGGTTATTCTTATAAAATCGATGTTTTTCCCTCTCAAGAGCAGAGAGGAAAGTTAAAGATACAGTAAAGTTTGCGCCAATATTGCTACACACACTGTCAACCCCCTATAACGTACGACGGTTAATTATATGTTTGAGCCTATTTTTTATGTGATTTTTGTATGTAGTGGATAATATCATTTCGTATACAGAATTAAACACGTTGAATAAACAGGCTCAATACGTTTTGAGAATTCTTTATGTACAATGCGCTGTGAAAATATGAAAATGTGTCTTGTTCAGAATTCAGGTTGCGTAGCAGGTTTAGGAACGTAACCCCTGTATACATTGATGAATGTATTCAACCGGGTATATTAAGCATGCTTATGTCTTTGAACATAATTAGTTTTAATTATTGAAATTTTTTTAAGCCTGATCTTTACCAAATCTAAGAAGTGGTTCAGATGGTAATTTTTGTGATTGATAAAGTAACGCTCCTCTTCTTGCTTGAGCAGGTTTTCTAGTTTTGGGAAGATAAATCTGTATACTTTTACACTCGTAGGACAAATTCGTCATCCGTGCCTGCAGGTAGCAAAGATGTTAAGCTTGCAGGGATCACAATGAATAACTGTCCTTAGACTCGCTGTAAATGTTGCTGTGATCGCAAAGATTCACTTGGAGACATCAAGATATTTAACAAACAGGCACCTTACGTCCATTTATCAGTCAACACATGCGCCATCCTTAGTTTTACAGCTTTCTAAGTAAAAGGCATCCAGCTGCTATCGTTAAGATGGTACCAAAGCCTGTTAGATAAGTATAGAGAGGAAACAACTGTCAGTTAAAGAATGCAAAGACATACTGTATTCGTGACTTTGGGCTTCCAGCTTTCCTGTTTTTATGCATTCCAATTATTTGAGGGGTACGCAATGTCTCAATGATCACAAGCTAAAAATCAGTAGACCTGTATTTTATGTCTGTTATACATTGTTATGGAATGCTCTGTTGTAGTTAGTTATATGTAATATTTTATGTTTTTTCTCTGAATTCAAGTCGGCCATTTTTTTAATTGTAAGTGCTCACATCTGTTGCTGTGTTATTAGCAACATTACTTATTTGTGCTCTTTGCTTGCAGGATAACTGGATTGCCCATCAGGATGATTTTAATAAGCTTCTTGCTGACCTGAACACCTGCCATGCCCAAAACGGTAACCCTTCTTGACGTGTACTGGGTACTTTCCGAACCACGAATCCTGCAGTTGGGTTGATGTAGTTTTATATGCAGGCCACTGAGTGGCGCTACTGCAGCATTACTGAAGCAAGGTCAAGGGGTACAGGTCTCTGAAAGTCTGTGTCGCAGACAAAAACCAGCTGAGGCAGAAGAAAAATAAGTGTTAAATGCCAAGAGATTCTTGGTCAAGATAAGATTATAAACTGAAAAAGTTTTAAGCATGTCACTAAATACAGTTATCAGTTTTCCTAGCATATGGAAGTAATCCAGTGTTTGGGTATTATCCACTGAAATAATATTTGGCATGCTTTCAGGGTGATAGTTAAAATCTTTTAATCAAACGTGTAAGGGTTTCCTGTAATGCTGATATGTGTAAAATGTAAAGGGAACAGTTGTGTTATCAAAAATACAGCTCAGTTGCATTCATGGGGCCTGAATTGTATGAAAATAGATTTTGAAAAGAAAACGTAATTGCTTTCATAAATAGACATTTAATAGGTTTCGTAAATTATTATTATGTGGAGCCGTAAATGCAAAATGCAAATAGAACCAGAAAAGATTGTATCTATAACGACGTCTTTCTAAATAAACACTGATAATTGACACATGAATTTTCACATCCCAACTAAAAAGGATGGATACAGATTAGCAGAAAACAACAGTCCTATTTTAAGAAAATCTTTTTGGACCTAGGAAGAGCGTTCTGTAACTGGATTTTTTCTATCCAAAAACGCAAATAAATCACACTTCTCTCGTTTGGCAGAAACTTAATTGTTAAACTTTTTCTTGATACGAATTGTAAGTGAGAAAAGTCTTGAAAATGTAGTACAACTCTCTTTGAACAAGGTTCTCAGGTTTTTAACAAGGAAGCACCTTTGATTTTTTTGCTTCCTGTTAAAATGTTTTTCTGTTTTTCCAGATGGAAATTCAAATATAGATGCAGGCAGTTTCTGTGCAGAAATTGTGGAAGTTCAACAGTAATACTGTATATTTCAGACAAGAGGTTTAGAAAACGTTTGTGCATAACCATATGTCTAGACATAATTGCAGCCAGTATGTACAGTAGATGTTCAGTGGGGACTGAGCTTGACTTAGGCTTTGTTAGAATGACTGTGACACCCTGCCGAACTTTACTGACACATCCCCTTTCTTATAAGCTCAGTGTTCCCAATATAGTATACTATAGTATAGACCACCAGGTCTGTGGAAACAGAGCTTATGTTCAGTTTTATTGTATTACACTTTCTTTACACCTGTCCCCCTTTTTTCTTAATTTCTGATAATGTGTTGGAGATGTGTTTTCAGATTTGCATGATCTGTGTAATTTATGTTGATGTAAACACCTTGTTTAAATACCATAATCTGTGTTAAGTTTACATTTAATAGCATGATGACTTTTTCTTAGTCATTTTTATTTCTCACAGCATTAGAATTGTGCAATAGCTACAAAGCTATCTAATACTTGTTGGTGCAAGCTTTGCCCAAATGTTTTGCTTTATTTAAAAATATTTTTGTGTTGCTTGATTTTAAATGATCTGAGGGAAAGACTTTAATTTCTGGCATGCTTAAGGGGGATCCCATGCCGAATGATTCGAATGTGGTTGGTGATTTACTTTCTTGCAATTGATGTGTTTTAGGATCTACAGACTCTGAACAGAAACAGAGCTTCAGCTTGGAAGAGAAGTCCAAGACTTCAAAAAAGCGGGTTCACTACATGAAATTCACAAAAGGTAAGAATTCTTTGATAAATCATGCTTAAATGGTTTTGGCAGAAGTCTCCCTGACACCACCTTCACTGTTCTCAATTCTTCCTAACTGGGCCTCCTACATCATGCGGGTAATCTCTGAAAACCGAGATTCTGATTCTGGAGAAACTATGATAAAACATTTGATGAATGTTTTATTGAATTAATTTATACATCTCTTAAACTACACAGCATTCAGTGGTTTTCTGTTGCCTTATCCATACAAGTCTGTGTGCTGCCTGACTTAACCTTTGTTAAACAGAACTCTGTCACAGTAAGCTAATAGATTCTGCAGCTGTGCAAAGAAACGACAGAGGAAGAAAAACAATGATCCCGCATGAAGCAAAAAGCTGCTGGATTGTAAAAGTGTGAGTTAGTGGCCTTCTTATAGCAGCTTTGGACATCAATCTTTGGAGTTCTCTTCCTGAAATCTGTCATGAAATATGCATTTGGTGTTTCTAAGCTGGATGTGGTCCTTCCAGATTTCACTTATTAAATTATTAGTACTTCGTGTTATGGGGAATGCTTCTTTCTTCCCTTGCTGCGTAGAACTTTGGATTACCTTTGTAAAGTAACTGTGCAAAGCTACAGTGCTTATCTCTATGTATAAATGTATAAACAGCATATTCAATTTGTATAATTTAAGTCTTAAAAACTGTTTTTTGTGCTGGTGGGAGCAAGTGCTGAATGTGTTAGGAATTATGTGAATAGATGCGTTCAGCATGAACGTCTTTGCCTCCTTCGTAAAGCACCTGGGTGTGCCACATGCATTCCAGTGCATTAAATGTGTTGAGCAGCGCCACTTCTTCTTGTTGACAGACAGCTGCTTGCTTCACTAGTTGTGCCAACCTCTTGTTCCTCAGCAGTGAGCTCTATGACCCGCGGACCTGGGTCATAGCTGTATTATATCAGTGTGCCATCACAGCAGTCATTTTAACTGGAACAGCCTTTTTTATGGCTGGGGGAACAACTAATTAGTCATTCATCCCAGCTGGTGTGCACTTATTTTTTTTAATTAAAAGTTAATTAAGTGCAATCTTGGTTCAGGTAGCCTCTTTAAGAATAGTGCTCCTATCACGCCAATATTATGTTATTATTTAAATCCTGTAGGAGATGAGAGATGAAAAGTCATGCATGTTAGAATTTATCATCAAGGAGAGATTGAGCTCACTCTTGCTAATATAACTTAAATTTGAACTTGCTGATGTTGTCATCCAGTGATGTAAACTTTGTATTGCCAGTTAGACACAACTGGTTTTGTTAAGACAAAGACCAACAGTTTTACATGGGTTTTAAGCTAGCCCCTGAATTTTGGTATGCAATCTACTGATTCGGAATGCTACCAAGAGCAAATGGGTTGGAATGCCATAACACCTTTTATACGCTGGTGCTGTTTAGTAGCACAGAAAGTGAGTTTAAATACTGTGGCTCATGAGTGTGAGGGGGCGAAGGTGACTGGTTCACTTTCTGTTCCGTTTCTGGAAGAAAGCTCTGGACATAGACCTCTTAGTATATGTTGATTATAAAGGGATGCTGCCCCACTGTGGTTTGAATGCATGTTTCTCAGTGCAGTCATTCTCTCAAAACCACTGTGATAGGTTATACATTGCCTGTTATGCATTGAAAAATCATCTTGACTATCCATAGTGGTTACAATGATATAATACATGGAACAAATAATCAATATATTGCTCCAGCCTTGACATGGTTCTGACAAAATAATTTCTTATCTCACACAGACACTTTGAAATGACACTAAAACCACATTTTGTCTGTTACAGAGTAGGTCGTGGCCATGGACAGGCTTGGTATTATGTCAGAAACAGCTCAGCTCTGATGAACAGGATGTCGCGCAGGCCTACTAACACTCCTTCGACATCTCCCAGTGCATTTAAATCGTAAGGATAAAAGTTCTAAAAAATCACTTCAGACGAACAGGTTGTTAACATTGTTACCTGTGGCTGAGCAGTGATTTCTTCAGATGGTGAATATTACATGCATACAGATCAAAAGCCTGGTGTGCATGCTTTTGGAACTGTATCGGGTTGTTCATCTCACCAAGTGTGAGATTAAATCATGGTATTGAGGCCTTTCATGTCACTAAAAAATATACGTCTGGTGTATATTTAAATTATTTTTAAGTGCTACCATTAATGATGCCGTAGGTCTATCTCATTTGCCTTTGCACTGCTTACCAATTGCAAAGGTTATAATAGCTGTTCTGCTGGTGTACAAGTGTTTGCTGATAAGGAAAAAGAAGAACAAAGACAATAAGCTTAAACTTTGGTTTCCAGGAGGAATCTACAAAATACTTCAGTGGCTAAAATTGTTTCCCACTAGCTGCTAATTAGAGAAGAGGTTAAATGAGAGGTTCTACTTATCACCTGGGACAAACTGCATTTCACAACAGCATTTCCTTTTTCCTGCTGTACCAGCTGGCTAGTGCATTTACAGTACTTAGTAAATTGTGTTGACTTGTCTGGATCTTGCTGATTTTCTGATGGATTCAGATGCATTATCAAGCTAAGTCTGTGTAAGGGTTATTGTAAAGTCCTTTTTTGTTGTTGCTCGTGAAAGTTTGGAAATATTGATACTTAGAAATTCCAGTGTGTTGCAATATTGCTCGGAAAGCTTAGTGATAGTTTGAAGTATTATCTGTGATGTAAAACAATTTACCTGGAACAAATTCATATAGAGCAGAGAAAGTGATACTACAGTATAATAATGGGATTTACCATTTCTTTCTCATTATATCCTTAAATAAAACTGGTCTTTTTAAACATAACATATGTTATATTTACCAGTTCAGTGTTTTTTCAGATGCTGTTGTGTATGAAGTAGAAAAAGAATAATTTAAAGCAAATGCGAAATAATAGTGAACCCCTAATTGTCTTATCACAGTCAAGAGTGTGGTTAGAATCAGATAGTGAAATGTGTAACAAGCGAAGAAGAAGTGAGTTTGGGCAGAGCTGTCCTATATGCAGGATTGTGGAAACGCATCATGCCACGATCAAGAATGATTTCACAGGACCTATGAAGAATAGCCAATGCTCGGCAGTCTGGAAAGTGCTGGTAAATGCAAAACCATTTCTAAACATTTCTGACTCCATCCTTGCACTGGCATAGAGTCTGCAATTGCGCAGCATTCAAGACCGCGGTGACTCTACCCATGTCCATTTGTCCTGCTAAGGTCTACGTAAGAGCAGCTTGGAAAATGATCCACGTGATCATCTGATGATCCACTGAATATCTGTGCAAAATCTAAGGATCTGCAGACCTCTCTCATTGCAGCTAATGTCAGAGAACCATTTGGAAAAGACTGATCGAGAATGGCTGTCATGGGAGAATAGTCAGGAATGCCTGTCTCAAGTTCACCAAAGAGGGCCTAGATGATGCATAGGATTATTGGAAGAATGCTTTCTGGACAGACGATTCATGACCAAACGTTTTGTTTGTCATAAGACAAACGCTGCCTTCAAACCAATGACCATGAACTGAGTGAGCAGTTAAGCTTAGTGTTTTGGGGCTGCTTTGTTGCCTCAGGGTCTGGACTGCCTGCCATCGTTGACAGATCTGTGAATTAGTTGCTGTATCTGTAAATTCAGGAGGATAATACAAGGCCACCCGTTTGTCAGCTGAAGTTGAGCTGAAAGTGTGTCATGCAAGACAATGATTCCCAATATATAAGCAGATCTTAAACAGTCCAAACAAGAAGAAGAAAATTCGTATTTTAAATTGTCCGGAATTTGACTTGGACCTCAACCGCATCGAAATCGAATGACAAGACCTGAAGTAAGCTGTTACAAGTAAACCCTCACACTGTGTACTGTGTCACACTTGAAGCAGTTCTGTAAGGAACAGTGGGAAAAGCTAATGCAAAAGATTGATAAACAGTTACAGGAAACATATAGCTGAAGTAATTGCTGCTGAAGAAGGTGCCACCAGTTCTGAATCTTAGTGTTCACATTTTTTTACACCGGGGCATTTACTGTTGGACATAACTACTGTTGTCTAAATTTTTCGTTAAGCATTTAGTCGGGTTATTTTTATCTGTTATTGAGATATAATTAGGTCTAAAAATATTACAGACCATCCTGGGGGGTTCACAAACATTAGGATATTTTCTTAGTATTACAACTGAGAACTTATGTAAATGTTATGTATTTTTTAAAATTATTTTTAATGAACTGTTTGTCTTGTGCTGTCGTTAAAGTCAGCAATGTTTCATAGTCTTCTGCAAGGAATTAAACATGAGAGTAATACATCTTGACTTAAAGTTCTGAGCTTTTAATTAAATATTGAAGTAGTTTTGATTTATGTGATCCATGTGCAGAACTACAACTTAAAACAAATTATCCGTTGCTTTGGTTCATTATTATTACTACAGATCTAGTAAGGATCCAAAGTGTTGTATTTTTAATGTATTTTTCTGAAAGGGGTCAGTGGGCACACTAGAGAGACAGAGGACACTGAGTGTGGATTTATATCTTTAAAATAGTGAGGTAAATGTAAAACTTTCTGTAGAACAAGCTGTCAGGTGCTACTTGTGGAAACAAACATCATAGGTGTATTACTGAAATAACAGGGAAGCATAATGGTATTTGTTTTGAAGCATCCTTTATTTGCTCTTTTCAAAACCCTTGTTTGCATTTTGCAGCAGTTTTGTAGCCTAGATGAGGATTTTAAATGATTAAAATCAAGATTCGTTTTTTGTTGTTGTTGTTGTTGGTGTTGTTTTCATACCCTTTAAAAGTGGAATTGCCAGTTCTTTATCCTGTGCAGTTCTGGTACTTGTATGGGGTGAGTAAGCCCAGCCTACATGCACACCCCCCTCCGAAATGCACACGTGTGAGAACCCCACAGAGCCTTATACAACACGGATGGACTTGTAGGATGGGGCTCGCCCTCTGCTCTACGGGAGCGCCCTTTCTGGTTGAACCACTTTGGTCCCATGGCGCTCAGCTTGTGTTAAACACTTGTATCTGGTCCAGATACATCCGTGTTGAACCTGAAAATAAGTGCTACAGTGATTTGGATAGGATAAAGTGGGACAGTTGAGTATTTTATACGTGCTATACACTTTAATCAGGTGTCAGGTTTCTCAGTAAGTTATTAAAGCTGAAAGACCAGTAGAACAGGAATATTTGCCTTTTCTTCTGCCAATTCAGCTTGTATGTGTTTTTTGGCATGTGTATGTCGTGCCAGGTTCTGACAGAGTTCCAGCACCTGATGGAACTGACGGGGGACGTTGCCGCTTAAAGAGTGGAAATTGGCACTTTTACAGGACAACCAGTTATCAAACTGTCAGAACTGACAGCTGAGGTTGGTGCCGCATCCTGAGGCACTTCACAAAGTCTTGGCTAGCTTGAACCGAGTCGGCCCTGCAGTCAAACGATAACCTGAGCCCTGTGCTCGGCCCCTGGGGAGTCTGTGTGTTCGAGATCGGTGTGGGTCTCCACTGGCTACCATGGGTTGCTTGGCAGCCTAGACACATGCTGTTCAGCATTTGCATATTTTGGCTTAGATGCCTTTAAAATGCCTTCTGGAGCAAGCTACCCAGCAGTGTAGTCAAAGCTGATATCATTGCCTTTTTCAACATGGCTGGATGAGATCCCTGGATCACATAGCTACTAAAAACCAAATAAGCAAGATGAACTGAATGGCCTATTCTCATTTGTGGGCTTTTTGTTCTTAAAATTAACTCTGGGTTTTGGGGAATGAATTGTTGGCTTTTGGTGTAATTTTGAGTTGAAAACTATGGTACCCATTAAATCAGACTCCGGTATCACAAGTATTCCACTGTACATCCTTCATATTACCTGCAGGAATTGAAGAAAACACCACAGATTGCAATTTGCTATAATTTAGTATCTCATGTTCTTGAACTGATTACTCAGAAACACTTCTGTTTTCAAATGAAGCAACTCCATATTGAGTGGTTGACACCTTTGAAGTATGACATTTGCAAGTTAGTATTTTTTTGCAACACCGCAGAATGAAGTGACCACCTTGTTTCTGAGTAAAGGTTGTACTGCTCTGGTACTGTCAGGTCTTAAGGACTTGCAATTGTTATCACAGGACAGGGAAAAGAAGTGAGCTTGGCTTCTCTGAGAGAATTGGGCTTCTCTGCCCCAATTCGCTTGAAATTCTTCCAGACATTTCTATCTTTATTCCTTGTTCAACACTTGGCTTTTAAGTGTTCATCAATACTATCAATTGATAACCTCTGAGGAAGTTAAAGCAAGATAAGTTTATTAAGCGATTGCCAAATGAAATGCTTGCACTCGCCCCCTTCAGAAACAAATAAAGGATAGATAAAATGAAGCTGTCAATAGGCCTCTTGAGGATACATCGAGATTGAGCACAGAAATGGAAAGAGCAGGTGCTGTCTCCAGGGGATAGCAGTCATAGTTGGTGCAGTACCTGGGCTCAGAATCCTGACTAGAGAGCAGTTTTGTTTTGTCCGTAATTGATGACCATAAGCTGCCAGTAGCTGTACTCTGGGTAACCACGATTGATGGCCATCCTTTGGCCTGTCTGGGAAAGGCATCAATGTCTCGACATTCTCAGCATACCTACTGTGTAAACCAGTAACCTGCTTTTAATTGCCCTCTCATTCATTACCCTTCACACTTGGATCTTTTGATGTAAAGTTGGTTGTGGAAAGCCATTACCATTTTTTTGATTGATGCAGCCTTTTTCTGGCTGTATATTTGTTGGTTACAGAGCCAAAGCTTTTTGATAAATCTCTATGGCAAGAACTGGGAGCGTTTCCCATATGCGATGATGTGTGGTTTGGTGTTAATTAAGTCTGCCTTATTCTGTTATTAATAGGGCTACGCTTGTACTTGGCTCAGTGTTCCTAAGCAGAGTATTCACTAAAATATACATGGCAATTCAGAGCTGAGGTAACTATATTTAAACCTGAAAAAATATGGTTCAGCCATAGGGATATTTTCATTAGCATTATACAACTCTTCTTTTGTTTCCTAGGTTTAAGATGCATGCTTCCATTTAATGTCTGTTGATCTCTCCAAAAAGAGCATTTTGGAATACTGTACTTCAGCTCTTATTTGCAAAGAGTTCAAATCGAGATCCTTGAGTTTTCTGCTAGGCCATCGTTAGTTGTAATATTACCAGCTGCAGTTCATGAAAAACATTTTTACCTCAGGTTGACAAATACAATGAAATATTTTCTTCCGTTGTGACCTTGATAATGCAGTCCACTGGGACGTCAAATGACTTGCAAATCAGGAAGGTAGTTTGGGGTTAAAGTTCCTTTTGTCTCCTGTCTGATTAGCTGTGTCCACGTTAGACTTTAACATGTTTTTTTCTAGGATGCAGAAGAAGGTGGACTCAGTAGCCATATCCTCCACAATGAAACAGAAGTGATAACAATCTGGTTCTCCTGATATGACCGATCTGTTCAGGCAGTCAGTGGAGCACCACAGTAGCATTGAACTCCTGGATTTTGGCACTTCAGTGGTCAGGTGTCAACTATTCAGCAATTAATCTTGAAAACAAATTTGGTCTCGGATGAATAAAGGGAATATAAATGCTGAAGAGTTTGGAATGCAAGATGACGAGCTTAAGATCCGCTCCCATTGCAAAAAATGTTCATAGCGGGATTGCTTGAGGGAATGGAGTGGGATGATCCGGTCGGAAAAACAAATCATTGTGTGTGGTTGTCACCTTTGGCAGGCGGCTCTTCCAGAGGGCGTGACAAGCTGTTATAACTGTTCAAGTGTTTATTTTCAGGCTTTTGCGCTTTGCTCATGGACCTTTGTTTTGATTTTGTCCTATTCACTCTTCAGAGGAATATTTTACCCAGATTACAGATTATTGAATTGTACAATTTTACCATCCTTTGATTCAAATTCTCAACTTTTAAATACACCTTAATGTATTTGCCTTTTTTTATTGCTTACCAGCATTGTCTAGGAGATGTAGATGATGTGTTAACATAAACACCTATGTCTTTTTCATAAATAGTCTCTTCAGGCTTCAATTGTAAAATTTTCTAGAATTTAATTTGTTACTTATGCAGTGTTTGCTAATACTCCTATTTTGATGTTATATACAAACCTGACTAGCTTATACTGTTTGTAAAATACTCTAAAAGTTATGTATAGCTACTATGAATTTTTGCTTCATTTACTCAAGTCATTATTTGCTGGATTTTGGTCTCTGATGCCTACCACTAAGGATTCTCATTTTTCCATGAATACATGTGGGCTCACTTATTCTAAGCATGCTGACCATTTAATGTCCTGATGAAGGAAGAAAGATGTTGCTGCGATAGGCGTCTCATCAGAAACAATGAGATCTTTATATATTTACAAGTAAGTGTTGGCGCTTAAGTATGCTTGAACGACTTAAGTCAAAGGAGCAGGGCTCCCAGTGTTTACTTTCTTGAGAAATTGTATGACTGATCAGGGTGCAGTAGAAGTCGATTTTAACCCCTCAGCCAAAAAATGTCATATTTTCAGTTGCAGGACCTAGAACGGAATCTGGAATTGACTTGACTTTTGCTGCTCCAAGCTCTTTTATTCCGTGGCACACACTGCTGCGATACTGTCCGTGTCACTGTCGGAACACAAAGCCAGAATGTGACCTTGAAGAATGTCATTGTATGACTTGATCATGTCCCTCGCACTATCCGAGCTGAATCCACTCAGGTTCAAATCCACTCCAGATGCATCTAAGCATGTCGCAATGCTTTATGCATGGAAGACTAACTCAAGATGTGTAGATATTTTATCTGGTGATATAACTATCAGTTCATCTGTACTTTGTGTGAAACAAAATGTTCAGAGCATAATGATCTTTAGCATCTATAGATTTATTAGTAACCATAAACATTTTGATCGGTTCATTAATTTATTTTTGTGAATATCTACAGGCTTTGGTAAATACTCCTATTAGTTGTCTTGCTGTAGGAATTGAATTGCCCCATTATGTCTCAATATTGTAACACATTAAATTATAAAAGGGGGGTAAATACTTTTGATATCCATTGTATTACGTGGGACTTCCATGCATGTTAGGTCAACTTTTTCAAGGGATATATTAGAGCAGAATCACACTGGTCACTTATGCTTAGCTTTTTTTAATCAAACTCCCTCTCACTAATGTTAATCTCAGTCTTTCACTTTTTCTTTTTTATTATTTTAATCTCTTTTGAGCATGGTCCAATATATTACTGGTTTTGCAAAATGTGACTGCTGAAATTACAGTACACCAGATTAATCTTGTTCTTCTAGGCCATAATTATCGCCAATGCGACGAACTTGTTCTCAAATATAAGTCTGATTTGTGCCACACCATACATAGATCTCCATTTGTAGTTGAGCTATATCCAGATTGATCTGACAAGGCTAATTGGTCAACAACTGTGTTTGCTATGAAGAAAGGCTTTGAGAGACAATGTTTTGTGAAATTACTCGGGAAAAGAGGGTACAGCTGTATGTACATGCATGTGGTTTTAGACATGGCTGTTGTGTGCTACTGGAGGGGAAAAAAATGACTAGAAAACAGTAACTAAGACGTGGTGGATTTGGGGAGTTATTTTTTACGTTGTGTCCTAAATTACAATTTATTTGGTTTAATCACAAGTGCTTTTGACTTGACTTTGAAGAGTACAGTGTAATTTTAGCTCTTGCTTCATTGCCTTTGTTCGACATGGCCTAATCACCATGTTTTTATAGTCCGTAAACGAAAGTTTTACTGTTATTTTTAATTTGTTCTGAATGAATGTTTTTTGCAGTGTTTATAAAATAATTGACAAGAACAACTATAACACTTTCATTCTTCAGACTTCCATCTGAGAAGTGGACTAATTCCCCCTAATCCAATTCTGGGTCATGGGGGAGCAGGTGCCAGTCCTGACTAGCAGAATACTTCACGGCCAGAATGCCAGCCCACTGCAGGTCACCCACATTCTCACACACAGACTCACAGCAGGGCCAATTTTCTCAGAAGCCAGTGAACCCTAGAGTATGTCTTTGCACTGTGGGAGGAAACCGGAGGACCTAAACAAAACCCACCCGAACATGGGGAGAACATAGAAATTTCATGCAAATGACACCTCAGGTCTTGAATTGAATCTAGGGTACCAGTGCTGTGAGGCAGTAGTACAACCCACTGTACCACCATGCCACCCAGTTTAACATTGAACAGTTTTAAAACCTTGTGCATGTACAGTGGGCGTTTTGCTAAGGATCACTCTGTGGTTTATTCTGTAACATGTTGAGTGCCTTTCCCCTGATGTGCAGTTCTTTCATCCTAATTCCTCAATGTGTGCAGCCATTCCTAGAATGAATGGTACAGACTGCACCATATTATTGCCAAGACACATTGAACTGTCTAGACTAACAAATGTTTTTATAATAGCGTGAAGACATGTAGAAATGATTTTACCTTTTTTTTGTGTCATAGTATAGTTTTATCTTGAATAGGGATATTTATGATACAGGATCCCTTTTATCCATATAATCATCTAAGTGCTCTGACAGTCAAGGCCAAGAAATCCTTATTGGGCTGATCCAACAACCGTTTTTGCTAAAAGTTAATTGGTGCATATACTGTTAACATAATATCATGTTACTGCAGAATACTGTTTCCTGTCTCAGAATAGGACTGTGATATTCTAGCAGTAATCGGTGTGAGCGAGCCAAAATCTCTTATTAATTTCACATCTTTCTATGACAGATATCCACAGTTAGACATTAATGATGCCATGTTCTGTTACCTAAAAAATGCTAATCTTGTGTAAGCGGTTCTGCTTGACAAACACAGAAACTGTTCTATAGCTCCATTTACTTGGTAGAGCTAGCAGGACTTGGATAAGTGTTAGAAAAGTGTGGATGATGAACCGCCTTTTAATTATTATAAAAGAACGCCTCATATTGCCCAAGCACGCACATTTACTGGCGTTGAGGTTCAGACTTGCAGGAATTGTGCAAGTTGCTGCCTTAAATGTTCTGCTCAATTGTTGTTTTGCAGGAAAGGACCTGTCTAGTCGCAGTGAGAGTGACCTGGCCTGCATCTTTGGGAAGCGGATAAAGAAGTCTAAAGAGCAGGAAGAGGTAAACAGTTTTTCATAGTCTGTCTTCATCTCTGCATGCAATCGGCTGAGAGCTTTCCTACTGTCTTTGTGTTTTGGTTTCTAGCTCCCCTGTGATGATCAAAGAATTAGCAGGTGTTAATAACTTGGATTTTATTTGCAGCCTAATATTTCCTATGGGTAACTTACAGATTTATTTTTCAAATATAAGTAAAGCATGTTGTTCTTCTCTCACTTGTTTTAAATCTACACTGGCTGAATAGATGCAAGAACAGACAGTGGAACATGTGGCACCCCAGTCCTAATTCTAGTTTTACAAATTGATTATAACTGGCCTTATACACAATCAGAAGACTGTTGCTCCGCTTTTAGCTGGGACCCTTTGACCATCAAGTTGTAACAGAGTGATTTTTTTTTTTAATCTCAAGACAAATAGTGGTTGCACGACCTGTGTGTGACCTGCCTTGTGACATGATCTTTTTTAATTTAGAATTACCAGTGATTTTTGTTAAACCTAACAATTTGAAATAGGCAGTTTCATGTTATCCACTTCCTTGGTCCACAGCTGTGAGCCTCGAAACCTGGGTGGGGGGAATGAAGAGATGTAGGCAGACTCTGCTGATCTGGCCAACATTTGAGCTGCTCGTCTACTTATAGGCTACGCAATCAACACAGCTGGTTCAGCGCTGATTGTGGGAGAGTTTTGCGTCCCTCATTGGCAGCAACCTTGTATGTCTGCAAGCACCTTGGAGTTTGTAGGAGTCACTGTGTTTCCAGGAGCCAAGAGGATCTTTGCTGACTAATCAGAACCATAGCTTTTGGAGAGCTCAGAGCTCACCGGTGCTTGGAGAATCCCAGTCAGTTGGCTAGTGACATGACCGACAACTCCTGGATTGTCGAGTTCAACCGTATGCCTTTAGTGGTAGAACCACCGATGAGTCCAGCCATTTACAAGGATTGGAGCTGTAGAGGAGGTGAACATGGTTTGCTTGATTCTGGCATGCCAATAATCGTCAATCCACGGTTTCTGGAACTTATTCAGCTGATCGTAAAGATGCCCATCCTTTTGGTATTGGGCTCAAATTTGCATAAAGCGTATGCTGAAGTGTAAGAAATGTGTTTCTGTTGCCGAATAACATAGGAACTAAAGTAATGTATGCCGTTTAGTTTCTGGGGGAAAAGTCCGCTATTTATTGACAGTGTTGCTTCAGCTTTAATATTGTCGTGTGTTGTTTTGGCAAATTGTAAAACAAGGAGGTTTTGTAAAGTCTTCAAGTTTACAAGGAAATATGATGACAAAAAGATATGCTGCTATAATCTTTCACAGTGCTTCATAAGTGAGTATCAAAAAGCAGACTCATTTACTCAAAAATATTAACAGCTAAATTTAACACTAAAAGTACATCCATGGCTATTCTGTATTTTAATAAAAGAACCTTAATTTTTCTCAGGACTTGCATCTTAAATAACATTCAGTCTTTGGTGTGATTGTACGATTCAACTATTGAATGCCATTTTTAAGACTTGATTTTGTGCATTTTTCTTACCACTGTTGAATCTTGTATTAATTATGGAAAATGCTGAAGACAGCATGATTTAGTTTTTAACAAGTGCACATATGTAAGTCTGTATTTTGAGTATGACATTCAGGCTGTCTAAATGTAAATGGTTCAATATAACTTGCTCTAGAGTTTGCATGTATTTAAAACTTACACCAAATGTGAAAACTATCAAGACAGGTTTGATTTTAAGAGCATGAATGAGAATTCAGCCACTGAGCACACGACTAGAGAATATTAGAAGAGTTTGGCCTACCATTGTATCCTGTGATTATTTCCACTTAATTTACCTGTACTTGTATTAGGAAACCTTATTTAGGTTAGAGTAATAAAGGAAAACAATACCTACATGTCCATTTTGAGGTTGTTATCTTGCTTTTCTCCTGAATTAAAAGTTGCTACCAATAATACTTGGCCTTCAGTCAAAGGGAGCAGATCCCTTTTCTCATATTTGCTCTCACCCATCTTGGGATGTGTACAGATTTGTCCTGGGACTGTACATATCCTTCATAGAGTAATATACTTTTTTGTCTTTTCACATGCTGTGAAATTGCTTTCAGCTTAACAGATTTACTTAATGGCCTAGTTTAAATCTTCATCTTCCTATTATATTTAGAAGAATACCAGTTAGGATTTAAGTATAATTAATAATGAGCTATTTTCACTTTTCGAGGCTTTCACAAGAGTTTTCGGATACTTTATACTGCAGGTAGTTGAATAATATTAAAACAAACAATTTTATCTTGAACTGCTTTGAAAAGTACAGTGCTGGATTTGTATAATATTTATACATTGTTTAACTGCTTAGATGTTCACTGAACATGAAAGAGATTCCACCCCTTTTGCCTTTTTGACCTCAACACCTCTTCTCTCTCCAGGGGGTTAAACTAATAGGCTTTTTTTTTTAAGAAAATGTCAAGGTCTTTAAAGTGGATTTACCCTTATACAGTGTTTCTGTGTGAGGTTGAATGTGTAAATTGTTGAAATAATACCTTGTAAAACATGAGAGCTTTCCATAGTACCTCTTTTGCTGTTTTGTTTAAAGTTCCTCTGTGATGGGTGGTGTTGGCAAGTGGCTGTTGGTGTCAAAAGTCTTCTCACCTGTGATTGCCTATTGAAAAGTCAAATAAGCTTGCTTTCCAGCATCAGCTCTTTAATTCTGCTAGAATTTATTCTGCTCTAATTCTGGTAAAATTTTGTTTGAGACAAAGTCTTCTTATCTATCCTTTTCTTAACATGTAGTTTTTTTTCTGCACTTTGTGCTGTTAATGGCACACTGTTTTGGTTACAGAACATACGATTTAACAATTTTTTTGCATGCTTTCGCCACTGAATATTTTCAGAGTTTCATGTGGGTCCCAGTGATACATAAAATAAGACCAGGTTTGGTTAGTGTTTTTTTATTTCATCCAACTTCCAATGTCCCTGTGTGGACAAAAAAAGTTAACACCCCCTAAGATTAATTAACTGGTTAAACCACCTTTAGCTGCAATAACTGCAACCAATCTCTTCCTGCAAGTTCCTGTAAGTTCCTAAGTGCTCCTTTTTGGCCTTACTAGAACATTATAATTTAATCTTCTGAAACATTTTTAGCCTTTATTTATTCAATACACAACATGAGAGAATATAATTCTTTGTGAAGTTATGCTTCAGCTGTACACACATACATAGAACATCTATTCCACAGAAGAGTGCCTTCCATTGTTGACAGCTTAAATATACTTTTGTTCACCTGAGTTTATACTCTATACAAATAGTAAGATGATTTATGGAGATTTTGAAATGTGACTGGGATTTATATAAAGTGTGATTGAATTTTGAGTGGAAAGCTACCGCTGCTAACTTTCAGAGTGTTTAGATGTTAGATCACTGGCACAAATCATGACGTTGTCACATTTTCAGTACAATTCTAGATAATGCATCATCCTACACTTCAACAAATTGAAGTGATACATGTTAGTAGGAGAGCTGACATGAAGACGAGCGATTTCTGCAAGGCGATACTGTAGCTACTAGTAGCATTGTACCATCATGCAGAATATACATATACAGTATATTTTGTTTTAGTACATCATTACAGGCTCAATAATACACACTAGAAAGTGTTGTAATGTAATTTAAGTAGTTGTACATAACATGACTACTCTGGAATTTCTTTCACAAACCTATTTAACCTCTCCAAAACATGCAAATGTTTTATCGCTTCACTCCTGTTTGTGGACCTGAGTATTTTGCTTGAGCAATGTGAGGGAAGTTTCAGGACTGCACATTAGTGACCCACACTTAAAACTGGAAACCATTTGTGGTTTTCAATCCCTCAAGTCCAGAGCCTTAACTACAACCTCACCAGTGTTTGAGCTAGCTGCACATCATAAAATTAGCATCAGCTTAGCAATTGGCAGAAGCACTTTCAGACACTTGCCCAGGTGACGGTAACTTTACTTTTGTTGATGAGCATTAACAGGAACTAACTGAACTTGTTACTATAGAAACACAAACATACCTGTGTAATTGCTACTTTCACTCTGTTTTCTGAAGTATATGCTGTGTTTTGCCTTTGTTGTTCTCTGTCCAGTACGCATAAAAAATTGTGCTAAGTGCTATCTGTTTGGCAGAAGTGTGTCACTATGTATGGCTTTTACTTTTTAGGACCGTATATGCTTTTACTGCCTTCAGGAATAAACGCAAAAAATCAGTAAAATAACAAAGGACAAAACGCTATGAAATCACTCTTTCTTCTTGTGGCAAGTGCTGCTAATTATCAAAATACTGTATTTTGACTGGCCGAAACTCAAATCCTGTAAACACATTTTGGATTTCATTAAATTGTCGTAAAAGAAGTTTCCCTTTTGAGTATTAGAATCAAATTTACAACATTTTTGTTCACAGCATGAATGATTTAATTAATTCGAGATAAATTGTGAAATAATAAGAAGATGTAAGTTCATAGTTCTGCATAAACACTTATTAACAGCTCATACCAACTAAACAGGAAATGTGGAAAAAATCTTATTAAACCTCAATTTTTTCAGCAAAATGGACACGGGATTTAAAGAGCTCTTCCGATATTGCCCTGAGTCCTGAAGCCACAATGGCCACAGCTCCACAGCAGCCCACAGACTGGAAACATCTCCGTTTCTGTTCCGTTATTGTGCCTTTCAGAATGCCAATGAAAAAAAAGAAGAAAATACCAAACAGGAATGACAATGGAGTCTCGGGAGGGCTTGTGGCAGCTCAAGAAAAGCAGGCCTGGTAGTATTGGAAAAGGCGCAGGGGTGGGGGAGGAGGGCGCTGCGGACGCGGTGTTTTGTTTTTCTCCATAGTCTCTCCAAAGCCTGTAGCCGTACGTGCGCACGGCCGGGGTAGAGCGGGAGTCATTTTCTGCAGCTCCTATCTGGCTGAACTTCCCAAATACCCCTGGAATTTTTTTTCTCCCCATCAGCCCCCCCCCGTGAAATTTCCTTCCTCCATCCAGCTGCGCTTCCTGACGGGGCCTTATCACTGGCAAAAACGCTCCCAGATAACCGCGGAGGGAGGTTTGCTGGCCCCTTGCGCTACCCACCAAACAACTTGTCTCTGGCTCCAGCAGTTCAGAGAGGAGCCCTAGTTGTCAGCGTTTGTTTAAACATGAGGTTTTTCAGGTCCTTTTGTGCAATTTCTCATGTTGCCTCTCCCTGAATAGCGCATGAAAGAAAAAATACATTTTAAAATGGGGCAACACGGTACAGGGAGGATGAATTAAAGTACAGCCTTTAAGTGTAAAGTGTGCCTGTTTTATGCCCAGGTGTTCAAGCATCTGTGCGCATAGTATGTATTAATACTTATTGCACTTGTTTCAAGGAGTACTTAAGAAGATGCAAAACCAAAAAATTCCAAATGTTTCGACCACTGATTAAATGATGTGCGATGTGTGACTGAAAAGTTTTTAATTTAGACTAAAATGTCTAAGTCTTGGGGCATAAAGTGATTGTGAGGATTGCACACAAACTGATGCCTGAGCTGACGATTGCTGCTTAATTTCTGACTGAAGAGCTGTCTGAGAAATGTATATGAGAAGGGGCTAGTAAACAGACCAGTGATTGAGTTTTTCAGCAGCAAGAGATTGTCACACGGTCTTTAGTACATGTAGTAAAATATGGTGTATAATGGTAAGGGTTAAAGTTTTATACCCTGTCATTTTTATGGATATGTAATTTACCATCACAAAGTGATGATATTTCCAAAATTATAATGATACTGCAGCTGTGCTCTTTTTTTATTAAACAAAGGTTCCTATGTAGTCATACGGAGGTAGAAACAATTGTTACTAGCTGTGCATGAGCAAAACGTGTAAAAATGAAAAAGCTTGGTAACCAAGGAATGATGTAAGCCCACTGCAACACCAAATTCACCAAGTGCAATTCCAAATAGAACTCATCTAATTGGAGTGGGATACATTTTTCCTCTCAGAAGTGTTAGTGATCCTGTAAGCATTCATTTACTGTACTGAAAACCATAGTTCATGTAAGTGACAAGCTTTTGCGGTTAACTTTGGCGAAGCAATCCAAGTTTCTGTATTTGTTTTCCATTGCACTCTCTTAGAAGCAGTAAGTACCTGGATTCTTGATATTGTGAATTTGACGGATAGGATCCTGCTAGTTGGTGTATGACATTATGCATTCTTATTCAGTCTCACCCACATCATGGTCAATGGCGAACAGTCTAAGTGTATGGTACAGACATCTTAATAAACTGCAAATAATTGTATATAAGGGCCCACAATACCGTGGGCATTTGAATCCAGACTAGACAATCCCTCTTTTCTCATTCAGACCTGGAGAAAAGAGGGATTGTCTAGTGATATTTCCCTAACGTTAACGTTATTATGAAATGACTGCCTGTCTAATTCTTATAATCTGTCTATCCAGCTATCCATCTGTAGCTCTGGATGTTATCTATCACCGTGCCCACGCTTTTGAGGCTGGTGTGTTTTCTCCTACCACACAATTACTCAAGGCAAGATAAATGACGAGCAGCTGAAAATCAAAGACTGAGGCACTTTTAAATGAAGCCGCTTGGCACTTTTCTATTCTCCTGCTTATCGGTGGTGAACGCTGCCCCTGGCTGTCTGCTCCTTGGGGGTTTTGTTAGGGACTGCAGTGGAGCTGAGGGGAGCGCATTTGATTTATCTCCCTTCCTCTCTCCTCGGCCACTCCTGCGGGCCGAAAGAGCCGAGTTGGCTTTAATGTGTCGCCGTTAGAGACCCGGCATTAGCTGAAATAAACCATCCTGCCTCCCCGTGAAAAATGTCCCCTGATTGGCTAATTAATCAGTCAAAGGGGAATGACATGGCCCTCGACATGAGGGACCCAAGCAGAGAAGTAAACAGGCCTGTTGATAAATGGTTTCGTGGCAAATTCATATATCAAGAAAACTTAGTCATTTTTTAAAGCCGCCGTTTGCATGAAAGGTAGATTGCAAGTCTTTTTGCTTGCCTCTTTTATTACTTGCTGTTTTGAAAAAAAAAAATGGTACTCCTTTTTCAGACAACTGTATTGGATTACTGGGCAGTAAGATTTGGTTCCTTTTAAAAGATTAATCTACCCAATTTATAGAGTGATTGAACTTTTCCAAGAAATGTTTGTGTTGTGTTTCTGAATAATATTGTGTATTTAAGGCTTTATGAAAGCAGTGATGCTCTTTACTTGACATAGTTTCAATTTTGGGCTTGGATATTTATATTTGACCATTAATTTATTTTGGTAGGAAGGTCTTAGTAGAATTTATTTTCTTTTTGGTTTAACAAATGTAGAATTTCTGTTCAAAATCTCCTACACTACCGTGAAGCAAGGAATGTCTAGTTTATATCAAAGGCATAAATATAAACACAAAAGACTTTTAAGCACTTCATTACTAGTTTGTGCATGATCAAAATACTGCCTATAAAGGAGAGAACAAGTGCAGTTTCACTATAATTGGGATGAAAATTGTGCTAGTTAATTCTGAATTACAGTATGTGGTTATCATACATCACATTGACTTTAGAGGAGTCATTTACTTTCAAAAACAAAATGAAATCAAATCCCATCCATAGAATCGCTTTTAATTTGCAGTTCCATTTGTGTAGTATATAAATAATCCTGTTTTTGTTTTCAGACAGAAAGGCCATAAGTGCTTTTCTTTGGTTTATCGTTTTTCTTAATTGTATTTTCTACACAGGCTGGTCTCTTTTCCTGACAAAACCTAACATAGCATTTGAAAGGCAGATGATAAATAATTTAGTTTGCTGACATGCTTACCATTAAAAGATTCCACCAAAGTGCACAAATATTGTAGTTGCTGTCCAATGATATAATATTCCTTGAGTTAGATTGTGACCCTAGTGCTAATATTGGATGATGCAAGGTGAGTCCCTCCCCGAACAGTGTTAGAATGGATCATTTCTTTCCTTTTGTCACACTGTGGTCTCAGTGTTTTGCAGCCTGATGTGACCATAGAATGTTAACAAAAACTGTAAAAAAAAAATAAAGGCTAAAATTTTGATTACATAAGAATTCACAGCCTTACTAAAGCTTACATAAGTCAGATTACATAAGATGAGTTTTTGAGTGCAAAGTTACTTTCAAAATTGGTGTATTTATTCTTTATCATTCTTAACCATTATCAGTACATTCAGGCACTGAGGAATCCTGTCTGCGTAAAGTCCCTCACTGAAGCACTAATTTTCAAGCAAAAGTAATTTCCTTGTCTCTTTTGTAAACTACACTTATTGGTCAATGACCATCTTCTTAAAGCCAGATGAATTTATTTGGTTCTGTAATCTCGGTGGGAGGAAATCCTAGTGTGGGCATCTGCTTCAGGTTTTCTACTAATGTGACAAATTTGGGTAAGCTGCCAATTAAGTCCACTGTTCTGTGGAATCCAATAAAACCACTAGTTTTGCGCAAATGTCTCTTCAGATAACTGTCCTTTATTGTTGTTAAATATTAGGTTTTTCAATCAAGTATTTTTGAGTGCTTTTAAAATGACAGTGCCACCGCATGACTTAAGAAACTTGTAATTAAGGATAGTGCTTTCACTGAAAAGATGTGTGCTACATACTGTAAGAATCCAAAGCAGTCATGACGCTGTTGCACAAGAAATCACAAACTATTCTTTGTGCTCCAACTTTTAAGCAATAGTGTTTCTCTGTAGCATAATGTGATGGCAGCTCCAGGTCTAAAACACTGCAAAAAGGTAGTGTCAGCTTATTTTCTTGTGGTGTGTCACATTAAGGTTTTAATTTCTCTGTTTGGATGGTCTTGCAGAAGTCATTTAGAGATGTTCTTCCAAAAAGAAGCGCCAGACTGCAGTGAGATTTGACTGCCTACAAATGTCGCTGAAGCTGCTGGTGATGCTCTAAAAGCACTAGCTGTTATAAGGCAACCACTTCTCTGTGCGCAATTCATTTGGCTGAATGTTGTACTTCCAACATGGAGTCATGTGCCTCCATTCTCAAAACCGCCTTGTGCCTAGAGAAGTCGTCTTCTTACCTGAGTTTTACTGACGTTAATTCTGCTCTGCACGTAGATGGATGGGATACCGTCTGTCTTCTTGACACTAGTAGTTTTATTACCTGTCATTTGATTTGGCAAGAATCAGTTAGCACAGGTCTATAAGAAATAGTGCACAATTTATGCACTTATCCAATGCTATCTTTTTGGTCCACATTTGTGTTTATTGCTTAAAAAAACTATTAATTCTAGTCTGTCAGTCATAAATGCCTCAGCGATATTTCCAGAACAGTAGGTTTTTAGACGGACAGAATGTAGTAGGTACAGACAAAACATTTGGATGTTTGTCATTTATTTTGCACTCGTTGAGAAAGAGTTAATACATATGCTAAAGTACACCGAAAACAAAGCATCACCCTCATAAATGTCCAAACTGTTTTTCAACCAAAAAAAGTTCATTTGCTTATCAACAACAGTGATGTCTCTTGTTGGGGTCATGTTTTGTTTTCTGGTACGTTTTTCCCCATTGCTGTCATATGGAAGATGAGACTTTTGTTGTACAGTGTTGCACAGCAACCTGTTGTCGGACATTTATTTTCCTAACCGTTTTCGTGTTTCCGTGTCCTGTTATTACTGGCCGTCCTGAGCTGGAATTGATGCAATCACTTGATGAAAGGTCCAGCCAGAGGCTCTACCTTGCACCTCTTCTAGTTTCTATCGCTTCTGGATCATAGTCAAAAGGTCATCTGTGTTGATTCCTGCGATAGACACTTTTAGCCAAGCAGACTTAAAATCACATCACATCACATCACATCCCATCAAGATGGCAATGGTGTATATAACTGTGGCATAAAATAACAATAAAACTGCAGAAAGCAGTACAGGGTTAATTCACTGCTAGCATGGTGCTCAGTGCACTTATCAGCTCTATGGAAACAATGTGGATAATGTAGCGAGATTTGTAAAGTGTGTGTTCTAAAATGAATTACCTGTATTTAGTTACAGCGACGCAGTGCAGTGGAGATGTATTGAACGTTAGCCTTTATTGATTTTGGAAGTTGCATGTTCTAAGCATTAACACGTTTCTTTTGGAAGGGGGCTCTACGAGCAACTCCGCTGCTAATGTTTAGTATTTCAGAAAGAAAAACCATTCATTATCAAGGAAGTTCTGGTTTCTTGATTTAACTCGGTACTTTCCCTTTTCAGGCTGCTCTCAGGCTGCTGTGCTTTATCTGCTGTGTGGTTAGCAGGCTGAGAGTGACCACTATTTTCAGAAGAAACAGTATCTGCATTTCATAATAGGTCAAACGGGGGGGGGGGGTGAAGTGCTTTTTAATCCCATTTTACAACAGTTTTATTTTCTTTTTGTTTTTGCTTTTGCAACATTAATGCCTAGTTGTCTATTTTAAGAAAAAAAAATACATTGCAGTGGTGTATTCGCACTACAGGCTACCCAGTTCTTAAAATTATCTCACCCATTTTGTAAGTCCTTTTGAATGTAGATCATTTTTTGTTTTTTCATCAAGAATAATATAAACCGCAAATTAAATATCCACATTTAAATGGTTTGCCCCTTTCAAAATTTTTGTTGCTCAAGATCCCATAATGACAAGATATTAAGTATTTTTTATTTTCGATTTCTCACAGAAATGTTGTAGTGTGCAAAGAGGTCAAGTTTTGGGCTTTTTTCCTTTAACATGTTTTTCAGTTCCTGTCCCTTAAGCACACTGAATGTGGTGTGTATTACTGCTGGAATGCAGTGTGATTAAGTAACAAATTCCTTGAACTTGTCAGCAAATTGTGCCACCTCTTTCATGGGAAGCTAAAGCTGTAGAGAGCTATAATTAACGTCAGATTCTATCTGAATATTCTGTTTCGCTATGATGTTTGTAATGAACCGGTATAGGTGGATCTGTGTCTGCAGTTCTGTCAAGGACAAATAGTGAAACATTTCACTGGTTTACCCACTCTTTTTGCTGCTCGCTTTGGCATGATGTTACTGCTGTGGCTGTTGAATCAGTATGGGAGGCAAGAGGACTGTGCGTAGTTTTCCGCACAACATATTACTTGTGAGAGATTTTTCAACTGTAAGGTTACGTTTTCTCTAAGGGAGCTTGAGGAGTGAATCTGGGGGGGATTCTCACTGATACCACTACAAGGTGCTGAGGAAACACTGGCTGGCTTAGCCAGTTGTGTACCAGTATTTGTGAAATCCAGGACTGCTCATGTCATAGCCTTGACTTCTGGTCTACAGAGCTCAGCCTGTTCTCTGAATGAGCCCTTTTAGTGAATGAACAAATCAGAAGCCGCAGAAATGATATCTTAACCCTTGTCAAATACCAGACTTTAAAACGCAGTAGTAGTGTAGATAGAAATCTCCTCTAATACAGTGCTACTTAAGGCACTAATAAAACCTTGTGTCTCCTCTCCCTTTTGCCTGTGTGAATCACTCCTAAGTCCCTTGAGGGCATGAGATCCTTAAGCTACTTGAAAGTGATTGATATGGGTGACAGTTTTAGTTTTCATCACTCAACTTCTGGCTGAGTTCTGTCGTTGAAGAATACAGCTTCTGTATGATTTTGCATTAAATTAAAGTGAGCTTGCTGCAATATTTTTGCAAGCTAGCAGTCTTCACCATGCTGGATGGACTTTGAGAAAGTCCTGGTTTACTGAAAACCATTCCTTTCTAGCATATGATTCATGACCGAACACCGTGTTGATGAAACTGTTTATCAGTTTAAGGTTTTAAAACTGTCTGGCTCGTTTGTTTCGTTGTTCATCAGGCTCTGGCACAAAAGGCATCTGTCAGCCCCTGCAGATTTCAGGGAAGGTTATAATCCGTTCACCAACAAGTTTGGAAAAGAACTCTGTTACCATAATGAAATAATTTACTATCTGTCCTGCTTTTGAAATGATCTTAGCTTCTCAAAGCTTCAACAAAATCTCTGTTCGTTGGATTAATGAGTTAGAACTTTTCTGCTGTCATTAAGTGGGTGTTTATGCATAAAGGGAAATTGACCTCAAATTGATACTTTTAATTCTAAATTTGAAACTTGAGAAAAAAATGTGGAGTCTTTTTTATTCTAGATACTTTAAAAGATAAGCTTATACAAATTTAATTTATTTCACTTAGCTGTCTAGTCATTTTGTGGTTTGTAGGTTTAGCAGAAAAGAACCTAAATGTGAGTTTTATTTATAAATGAGGAAAAATTAAGGCAAAATAGTAAAGTAGTTAAAGTAAGGTTTGGAGGAGGACAAATAACCTTTTCTTTGAGTGAAAAGGTTGGTTTAAAACAAAACAATGTTAGATGTTTTTTTTTTCCAAGTCTTGGTAGGCAACAGCTGATTCACCCCTTTTCACATACTGGCCAAAAACTTAAATCTGTTTGGTTTTGCATAAAGTCATCTGTATAGTTGAATTTGGGTTGAAAAATAAAATTCAGCTAAATACTGTAGTGTAATTGCTGTAGTTCTGGATCTCCTTTCAGTTTTTATGGACAGTTCTCGTTTCTTATGTCTCTTTTTTTTTTCAGGCATATGCGATAATTTATGTATTCCTGCAACTTCTGTATTGGTGCACTCTGTTACTCATACCTCTTAAGTCCTTTAATTCCATGGTGTTTAAAAGTTAATGCCGTTCCGTAGCCTGAAGTATGAAATCAGTAGACATTAATTACACACACAGTCTGGTTGTTGACTGCTTCCCGGGATCTCTTTTCTTATTAAAGGTCACTTAAAGATGAAACGGGCAGGCCCCATCTTGTTCCTCACATTGCACATTTCCTTGGTGCCTTTTGCACACACATCCCTTTGCTCGTCAAGACTGAACTCCTCCTCTTAGGAACGGTGATTGATATCTGTTTTTGCTGCAAGTTTTTACCAAGTCAGGATGTCTTCCAGGAAGCGTCCATCCTGCGACCTGCACTACCCTGTGCTGTGCAGTGCATGTTGTTATCAGGACATTGGGGGCACTGCAGATAATGACGGCTGATGCCGTGAATGTATGAAGCTTTTACATTTCAGACACCATTTGAAACATATGGGCAAATAGAAATCTGTGAGCTCCGTTCGAGCTGTGCATCATGTGGGGGAGCACGGTGGTAGCCTTTGCTACCCTATGGCTTCGGAGTTCTGGTTTTGATTGTGGCTTAAGTTGTCTGTCTCTGTGGACTTTCTCCCCGAGTGTGTGTGTGTGTGCATGCTCTCCCTGATTCTGGCTGACTTTTTGTTGGATTCCCCCATTTTCATCCCACCACGAATGACGTTTGGGTAGCTATTCTAAATTGCCCCTTCCACTGTGGCCCTGCAGCGGAGAGCATTCCTGCACTCTCGCACCCATCCTGGACCTTATATTCCTGGGATAGAAGCATGGCTGCATATCGTATAGATACACATATCACATGAGGAAATATTTTCAACAGCTCCTTATAGAAGTATTTCCCCTTGCATTGTGAGATGGATTTAGTAAATGTTCCTGAAATGTAGAGTTTCTTGTAGCACGCTTTGTGCTTCATGCACCCGCCATCAGTTTAAATAATGGATCGTGTTTTATGAGTTTAAGATGTATGCCAGGTCAAATATTTAGCAGTAGGCTATCATTCTGATAAGAGAGTGAGGAGTGCGTGTTGATGTGACCTTGTGACCTCTCTCACTCCTACTCCTGGCCGAAGCACAAAGGCCAGGGGCAGCGGGCAGCGCCCGTGGGAGGCCCTTGCGCCCACTCGTGCTGTGTGTGAAGAACGGCACATCTGTGGGTGCTCCCCCAGGGTTCCCGCTGCGGATTGGTGGAGGGAAGACAGGGCTGTAGTCTGTTTTATCTGTCATCTGGCAGCCGGGCGAAGTGCTTTCCCAGCGCGGACTCCGGGCACTGTGGGAGGAGCGGCGTGAAGCTGTGCGTGTCGCACCGAGGCGCAGGTGTCAGTGGCTGCAGTGAGACTGGCTCCATGTGGTAATCTGCACACCTCAACTCTTGTGCTTGGGCAGTAGTTTCCTGCATTTGCTCCATTAATTCATCAGCTTAGTATGTGCTGCAACCTAGTATTTGCAGATGCCAGGAGACGTTTTTTCCTTGTTCTTGTTTGCAAGCATACCTCAGTCACACTTGTGAACTCCCCATTCCGTTTGCCCGTGCTACGTTGTACCAGGGGACTGAGGGGATCATAGAGTATTTAGAAATCTAGGCTGGGTTGAAACAGTGGAACTAAAAGGATCGTAATTCATATCCTGCTTCTGCTACCTCAAAAATGTTTTTTTCATACATTAAGGCTAAAGTTTCGACGAGTTGTAAATGGAGAAAAACGTAACAAAGCATGCATCTAGGTTTTGTAGGTTCTTCACAGAACAAAGAGAAACAGGATGTTCTTCAAAATGCGTTACTGCTTCTTTCATGTATTAATCTCTTATAGGATGAACTCTATAAAGTCAGAGATATACAAAAGAAAAGCAGCTGTTTTTTGGCCTTGAAGTCATATAATAATAATAATTGCTTACACTTATATAGCGCTTTTCTGGACACTCCACTCAAAGCGCTTTACAGGTAATGGGGACTCCCCTCCACCACCACCAATGTGCAGCATCCACCTGGATATAATATAAGTATATCCACCATCCACGATATAAGTCGTATTGCAAAAATACAAAGCACAAAGGAGTTTTTAATATTGTTTTTGGTGGAAACATTTAGTTTTTTTTGGAAAACATGTGAACTGGACTTTGTATATTAAACTCCCAGGGAATCTATCAGACTCCATTTTTTCTATATCATATAATGTTTTTAACTAAAGGCCTTGTTGCGTCTTACTGAAGCAGCCGTTCAACAGAATCTTGCTCTAGTGTAAGCATAAGAGCTGAAAGGCCTGTTCCACCATTTGCATTAGAATGATATAGGCCTACGTAAAATTGATAAAAAAAATAGAAATAATACCTCAGTTTGGTTCAAGAGTCTCTTGTCCTGCAAGGGTTAACTTTTTAGTCTCCATTTTTCAGAAGTGATTTCAACAGGATGTAACATCTTATTTTCCACTTACTATCCTTCTGAGAGCCGGCTGTCAAGTTGGGGTGGGGGTACCAAGAGATGAAAGTGGCTGCGTGCCGGGCTGTCCGTGTGTCGGTGCCTAGACAGGATCTCTTCTCTATTTGCTTACCCTACAGTGCTCAGCCCAAGCTTCCTTGTAGCTAATTATAGAAGTACAGAATAAAAGGTAGGTTTTGCTGGTATTTATTTTAAGTCTCCCACTAAGCTTTAGCAATATTATAAGACAGAACTTGCCCCTTCCCTTTAGACTTCCTATAAGCAGAGTGGACCTGCGGAAGGTTTTGCAAATTGGAAAAATTAAACTAATTATCTAGAACATAATAAAAATTTTCAGTTCACCTGCAAACAGATGCTGATAAGGAATAAAACACTCAGCAAAACACACCAGATAATGACCTGTAATTCAGGCAATGGAAAAACTAGTGGCAAGGTACAGTATGGCTGGAGTGCTCATATTTTAGAGCATTAGCATTGTGACCATTAGCCTTGCGCTTGGTTAACTGCAGCTGGGCAGCACTTTCCTCATTTCTTTCCTACAATTTGTCGTGGTTTATTCCGTCCCCCCGTTTCGCTTTCCAATATAAATAGAGAAAATTTTAGTGTGTGTGACAAAACATTTTAGCTCAATAGTTAAGTGGTTGTTGGGAGAGCCTCGGGGGCAGGTTCCTGCTGAATGAGATGTTTCTGATGAAGCCAGACCTAATTTGATCTCCGATAGCAGCTAATTGCCAGACCAGATTGCTGCCTCTTGAAGGGATCTGTTGACAGAACTGTTGCCGCCGCTGAAACAGAAAACCGCCAGTGACATTCCGTTCGTCATTCGTTCCCCAGCCTGCCAGCTCTCTGACACGTAGAGATTATCGCAGACCTCCACTGGTCAGTTTCTGTGGGCTGTGATGACTGCAGAATCGGTGTATCTTAGTTACAGACTGCAGCAGGAATGTTGTGCAATGTAATTACCAGTGGGTGCAGTTAACTGCCCGAAGATTTGCAGTTCTTTGCTGTTTGTCGCTCAGGGCCGTAATTAATCATAGTTTTTCAAACTGATATATTGCAATAAAAAAGTTGTAACCATTTGACAGGAAGCCTCTGGGAAGAAAATGTAAATCCATTTGAATTTGCTGAGTTTTTTGGTTTTTATTTCTGTAAAGATACGCAAACAGATCCCCAGGTTGTTTGTTTTTGGAAATTGTGCAATTAAGGAACTAATTTACAGCCCCAAGTTAGTATGCTAGTACACCCAGTTGTTGTTCATGCTTGCTTGTCTTCAGGAAAAAAATAATGAAGACTGCAGTGCACACATGTAAAAGCCACAATTCTAAAATAATGTTGGTATAGCAAGCAGAGGACAGACTGGGGATTGAGATGGCACTGAGCACCTCCAATGCTACAGTGACAATTGCAACTCCCCCTCCAGCTGGCTGTAAACCACCTCACTATGGAGGAATAAAACCCTGTTGTTCTTGAGCGATGAACATTTCAACTCTCGTTACAGCTGCTAAAATATTTCGCACACTTAGGCCTACCAGATGTGAAGGGCTCACCCAGGTGAAGGGTTTTCTGAATAAGCCACTTTGGCGTCCAGCTGGAATCTGTCTTAATCAGTTTTCAGTACAACGTGAGGGAAGCAGGAGTGCTGGCTCAGGAGGTTCTGCAGGACTTTGTGCTCTGGTTTCTCTGAGTCACTGGCCATGCCGAGAATCCATTAGGAGACGCAAATTAACCTGTTTTTCTCAGGGCCTGCATTACTTAATTCAGCTAAAAAAAAGTGATTATATCAGATGCTTAACCATAACTGGCATTCTGACTTCATGACATCTGGACACCACTGATGCACAGGACTTCAAAGTCTATCAATGAGGGATTTTTTATAATAAGGTGAACATATTTTTTAAACTGTTTTTTACCGTTTAATTGCATGAGCATTATAACATTTCCCTACGTATTTATTTTGCATACTCTTTCATAAAAACCTTTAACACTATTTCCTAGTCAAATCTGTTTATACAGGTAAGGCGTGCTGCTCATTTATGGATATTCAGGGGTGTAAACATGGAATACAAGCAGTAGTCAGTTTTGGGAATGTAATGCCTTTAGTTTAAATGTGAATTTAAAATAAACTACAGAGTTAAAAAAAAATAAACTGCAGTATCCATTCCAGTATTATGTAACCACAATTATTTTTTTTTTTTTTAGTCTTTATTTTAAAATAAATTATTGGCGCACTTCAGGGATTGATGTGCATCATGTTTTTTAGGGATATCTACTGTGCATACAACTTGTGTTCTGTCAGCATTAATAGTGATCAAGGCTGAATTCAGTTTCTCTGTCAGTCAAGAGAGAGATCGTTCTTCAGTTCTTGCTTCTGAACATCTGATCTTTTCATAAAGAGAAGACAAAAAATGGTACCATTTATTTGTAGCATTATGTGTTTTCAAAAGAAATTTGTAATTTGTTGACTTCTTCTCAATAATAAGTATGAAAAGGCTACAGCTGTTGATGTATATATTGTTGGTGATCTTGTGTATTTTATTATCCATAAATGGTAATTCAGTTATGTTTGAAAACACCTGGTTGCTTGCACTTTTAAAAAAGTTGGTATTATTTTTTCCATTTGTACAAAAATATTTCAGAAAAAAATATTTTCTGTCCGTGGTTTGTGACTAAAAGCTCTTAATAATCCTATATGTCAATCAGTGCTGCTGTCACCATTTTATTAACATTGATGGGGAACTTCTGAAAATTCAAGTAAACTCCAGCTTTGATTTAACCGGAGTAATTTCCTTGGCAACGAAATGCCTTTTTTTCGTTGTTTCCATATAACTAATGTAAATTCCCACCTGTCCGCTGCGCTCCTGCATGAAGAATCAGAGTACATTGTTAATTGGGCTCATCTGGGAAGGTTATCTTCGTAACCTGAGTTTGATCTATAATGTTCCTCTGCGGCCAAATTTATTAAAGTGGCAGGACAATGAGGGCATGGCTTCACAATTAACAAGGTTAGCAATATTGGCAAATAAACCTTATAATGTGATTTGGCATTCGCTGCTTTTTTGATTTTAGTCCACAGCACTGCCATCGTTCAGCCCTGGGGAGGCAGAGACCAATTAGTTTCAATGGAGTCTGGGGTTTGGGGCTTCTTGATATTTATTGACCTTTGAAAATCAAAGACCGATCAACTAACTTTTGTTCCTATGTCCCCAGATTCTTATTTCACATTTATCTCGTGTAATACATAAGTGATAGGTCATGACGCAAAGGTTGAACTAATAATTGTTGGTCGCAGAGACTGAATAGGCTGGTTTCAGGAAAAAAAAATGTTAATCTTTTAATTGACATCTCTGAAGAACCACTTTTGTGATGATAAACTAGTCTTAACTGGAAGGTAATTTTATGGATGTTAACTGATTATAACAAAAGACCAATGGTTTTTTTTCCACGGTTAGGACTGACAAACTTTACGGACAAAATCGATCTGGAAAACAATTTAAAATCCCCATCACACCTGTCAGATACTGTATGTCATACATTTTAGTCTGTTTGAAGCCAATTAGTTATTCATCTGGCTGACATTTGTTTCGAGTTGTCATACAGGGGTTACGATTTTCAAAGTGCAATACAGTTGATGCAGGATAAGACGCAGAAAGAGCATTAGGATGCATAGGCTCATTAAGAGAAATGTAGATTATAGAGTGCGGTAGTGGAGTGTAAACGGCACAAAACAATGCAGAGGTAAAGTAAACAGTGCAGAGAAAGACAACGCTGGTGTTGAGCAATACGGGACTTCAGCCACTAGGCGTGAGGCAGGAGAAGCTTGTATGATCTACAAGTGAAATTTTGAACGGGCAGCACGAGGTGGTGACAGGCAGGGATGTCATGTCGTTTAGGGGGAGCTGCTGGGAGAAGTACTGGGCACAGGCGGTGAGGGAATGCACACAACAGCTTGGGCAAAGAGAGGAACAAATAATTAGAGGCAACACAGAAAGAGATGGGATGTAGAAGGGTGTTTAAAGGTGGGCTTATAATTATTTCCAATGGTAGTTATACAGTGCCTTGCGAAAGTATTCGGCCCCCTTGAACTTTTCAACCTTTTGCCACATTTCAGGCTTCAAACATAAAGATATAAATTTTTTATTTTATGTGAAGAATCACCAACAAGTGGGACACAATTGTGAAGTGGAACGAAATCTATTGGATTTTTGAAACTTTTTTAACTAATAAAAAAATGAAAAGTGGGGCGTGCAAAATTATTCGGCCCCTTTACTTTCAGTGCAGCAAACTCACTCCAGAAGTTCAGCGAGGATCTCTGAATGATCCAATGTTGTCCTAAATGACTGATGGTGATAAATAGAATCCACCTGTGTGTAATCAAGTCTCTGTATAAATGCACCTGCTCTGTGATAGTCTCAAGGTTCTGTTGAAAGCGCAGAGAGCATCATGAAGACCAAGGAACACACCAGGCAGGTCCGTAATACTGTTGTGGAGAAGTTTAAAGCCGGATTTGGATACAAAAAGATTTCCCAAGCTTCAAACATCCCAAGGAGCACTGTGCAAGCGATCATCTTGAAATGGAAGGAGTATCAGACCACTGCAAATCTACCAAGACCTGGCCGTCCCTCTAAACTTTCAGCTCAGACAAGGAGAAGACTGATCAGAGATGCAGCCAAGAGGCCCATGATCACTCTGGATGAACTGCAGAGAACTACAGCTGAGGTGGGAGAGTCTGTCCATAGGACAACAATCAGTCTTACACTGCACAAATCTGGCCTTTATGGAAGAGTGGCAAGAAGAAAGCCATTTCTCAAAGATATCCATAAAAAGTCTCGTCTAAAGTTTGCCACGAGACACCCCAAACATGTGGAAGAAGGTGCTCTGGTCAGATGAAACCAAAATCGAACTTTTTGGCCACAATGCAAAACGATATGTTTGGCGTAAAAGCAACACAGCTCATCACCCTCAACACACCATCCCCACTGTCAAACATGGTGATGGCAGCATCATGGTTTGGGCCTGCTTTTCTTCAGCAGGGACAGGGAAGATGGTTAAAATTGAGGGGAAGATGGATGCAGCCAAATACAGGACCATTCTGGATGAAAACCTGTTGGAGTCTGCAAAAGACCTGAGACTGGGACGGAGATTTATCTTCCAACAAGACAATGATCCCAAACATACAGCAAAATCTACAAAGGAATGGTTCACAAATAAACGTATCCAGGTGTTTGAATGGCCAAGTCAAAGTCCAGACCTGAATCCAATCGAGAATCTGTGGAAAGAGCTGAAAACTGCTGTTCACAAACGCTCTCCATCCAACCTCACTGAGCTCGAGCTGTTTTGCAAGGAAGAATGGGCAAGAATTTCAGTCTCTCGATGTGCAAAACTGATAGAGACATACCCCAAGCGACTTGCAGCTGTAATCGCAGCAAAAGGTGGCTCTACAAAGTATTAACGCAAGGGGGCCGAATAATTTTGCACGCCCCACTTTTCATTTTTTTATTAGTTAAAAAAGTTTCAAAAATCCAATAGATTTCGTTCCACTTCACAATTGTGTCCCACTTGTTGGTGATTCTTCACATAAAATAAAAAATTTACATCTTTATGTTTGAAGCCTGAAATGTGGCAAAAGGTTGAAAAGTTCAAGGGGGCCGAATACTTTCACAAGGCACTGTATGTAATGTAGGGACAATAAAATCCTCTGGTTATAACATGTCTTAGAGCCATTTGATCTTTCAAATACTTGCTCCTTCTGGTAAAGATAATATTCCTGCACTTAAGTATAAAATAATACCCCTTTCCAGAATGTTGAAAAATTTGAGTTGAAAAAACAATTGAAATCTAAAACAAAGAAGCACAACCCCTGGGGTTTCATCCCTAAACTATGGATTTTCAGTGTATTGAAAGAATTAAAGGGTTTAGCTGTACAGTATGTGGTTAGTGTAGTTTACACAAGTCAGTACCAAGTTCTCCTCTGTTTCTTCACTTTGGAGACCAGTTGTCACCTCATGGGTTCTTAATTGAAGCTCTGGGTTGGTGTGAAGCTGAAGTCTGTTTCTTTTAATTTTCGGAATTTGGGGGGGAGGGGTAATTTGGGGGTTCAAACAAGTTGTGAGGGGAATGGGGCTTTTTTTACAGTTTTCCGTTGTGCGTTCTTTGATGACGATCAGGGGGTATGCACAGAGCTCCAGCCCCTGGTGGATTTTGCATTCCATCCCTCTCTGAGCCAAACAGGAAGGACTAAGTGTTGACCTGAATAAATAGATAAATAGTCTTTCTGTTCCTCCGAAATATTTTGGCTGTTTGCTTGTTTCCAGATCAGCAGTTTTGTAATTCAAGAGGTGGTTTTGGCTCTTGGCTTCTCATATAAAAAAATCTGGGGCACAGGGAAATAGAAAAGCATTCTGTAATTAAAGAGCAAGATGTACTTCTTTGTCATTCATCACATTGACATTTTTATATACTTTGTAATTTATTTAGGGTTTTTAATAAAGATATAAGTTTTCTTAATTTATCAAATTAGATTTAACAGCCCTATAGTGGTTCCTAATGAAGAAAACTGGCTTCCATGTAAGGTGTGGAATGTGAAATCTGAGGTTTTTATCCACACTGATACATTTGTATGCCCAGTGCCGCCTTCTTCAAATGTGTGTTTAGGTTCTGTATCATTTTCTTGCATATGTACTTCTGTAGGGATCTTGTATGAAAAATGTGAAGGTTTAGTTTGTGTTGTGTTATAAGGAGTAGTATTGAATTGGATATGTTAATGTAACACAAGACCAGCGCACAAAGGTGCAAAAACTCCAGTGTCAGAGAGCTTGGCTTTCTGCATCATGGTCTGATGGAGATCATCATTCTGCCCGTGCAGGAGTTTAATATTTATGGTCATTTTCACACCCTCTATCTAGAACTGTTCTGCTGTAATTTACAAACCATGATAATTTGTAGAACTAATTGCAGTGCCCGTTTTGCATTAATCAAACAACACAACCATCCTAGCAAGTGGGTGAAATGATTTAAAGAAATCTCACTCCTTTTTAGACCCAGGGTGTTGCAAAAATAAGTGTAACTCTTTAGAAATCTGTAATTATTGAAATAAACTTTTTTGTCTCTTGATGTTCAGTGTCTGTGATTAGCATTGTGGGCCCAAGGAGATTGTATTTCTCATATTTTCATTTTCATTTAAGAGTGTAGTTGCAAGGGGAGTTAATAATTGAGCATAGCATTTATTTAAGGTTTGTTTCATTGAATTAATTGAACTTTGCTGTCTTTAAAATAAGGCTTATAGATCATAGAGGGGCAGTTTGATTTCTCACACTCTTCAGACCACGGAGTGTGTTAAACGTGGGTTTTTCCAATGTGAATTTAATTTTGATACCTAGGAGGCTAAAAAAAGCTTAACCCAACCTTGTTGATTTTAATTCAGGGGATCCTAAGACTAAACTCTATAGCACAGGCGCATTTTGTGCTCACAAATAAGGTCCTGCAATAATTTGAATTTGCTTAGATGGGCTCTGGATTTACTTTGGCTACATCCTTTATTCAGCTCCAGCCTGAGGAGACACACCCTTGGCACCTTGGTAAATATTGCTGTTGGAAGCACCCAGAGACTAGTGCTGCAAAAACTGACAATCGTTTGACTTTTCTTAAAGGGATTTCATGGTTTATTTTTTTCTGAACGGCTGTGTGAAAAGTTCTAGGAATGTTGTGCTGATAAGGAAAATAAACCAGGAGGAGTGGTCCCTGAAGCTTGTGTCAGCAGATTGCCACACCGTTTTCCTGACCGGACTGAATTCCTGAGTCTGGCACTGAATTTGGGGTATTCTCTTCACTGGCTGTTAAAACACATTGTCCTTTTATGAATGTTTTACATACCGTTTTCCTTTTTTTGAAATTGGTAGTTATTGGAGCTTTGATATTAACACTTCACATTCAAACTTAAAACTACCACATACAGTAAGATGATGGTTTGTTTTTAAAATCTGCCTCAGAATTTCTAGTTAGAGCATACACAGTAGTAAAAAATGGTGTTTTTGAGTAGTTAAGGAGATTTGCTTAAAACAAGCCTGCTTTGGGAATTCCAACATTATTTTAGCTCAATCCTGGTTTATCTGCCTGGCTAAAGCTTTTTTGCAGGTTTGTTTCTGATATGTTGTTCTATTGCAGGAATTAATCTTGTCTCTCTCTTCTATGGTTCTGATCTTGAAAGCTGAAACAGACTTATACTGTCTGTGGTTATGACCTAGTATTTATGAAGTATGTGCATTATGGTGTCATGAAGGAGGTGTCTCTAAGGGAGGAAAGGAAGATTTTTTATTCATAAATGTTGAATAAGTGCTGTTTATGGATTTAGTAATTACATCATTTTGTGGATAGTATTCACAATCTGCACAATATAGTCACTTGGTCATGTAAAGCTTATTATAACTAACAGCTTACCAAGTTTTTAATATGAGAAAATATGAGAACTGTTGCAAATGAGAGGAGGCTACTTTACAAATCTAGTTCAGATGGTTGAACTGAATTCCTCAGGAACTAGCTAGTATCTGTGCATGTTATGATTGCACTTGAATCTTGACAATCTAAAACTTTTAAGTTGATCTTGAATTATCAGATGTTGACCATCTTGAGTGAACTTTGTGGAACTGATATGAAATATGTCCTAGCACTATCAAGACCCCTCCGCTCTGTTGTGCAGCTCAGGTATAAAAACTTTCATTGTGTTAAAAGGGTCCACGATGTTGGCTTTCAGGGGTTTAAATATAAATACTATCAACATTTTGGATAAAAACAATATTCTTTTAATCTGGCTGTGTGTAAAAGACAATAGCTTGAGTAGCATGTTTTTTTCTTTAAAATACTGTCAGTAATGATTTTCAGTTTGAAAGTCACACCGATTCACTCTAAAATCCTCATCCAATGAGTCATCAGGAATGCACATGTTTCTTTTATATGGCACTTGGACGCAGGGCGTTTGGTGGGAAGGGGTCTGGGCTTATGCTAAAGCTCGATTCCCTCTGAGCCCCCCTCTCCTTGCTCCCCTGTGTGTGTTTTTTCTCAAAGTGTCCCAAGAGCTCCCTGCCGCAGCAGCACCGCGCAGCCGGGCTCCCACTGCCAGAAGAGCGCGGCAGGAAGAGCTGATAGTCGCGAGTCCGACTCTCTCAAGGAGCCTTATCTCAGGGCAGCATGTGGCGCTGGGAGCATATCCTCTTCCTGCAGCGCGGTGCTGGGGGCGGTGAAGGGAATGCGGACCAACTGGCTCTTTTCAGGAGGGACTTCAAAAGGGCGCTCCTGACTGCGGGTGACTCATCTGCTGGAACCGGGCCAGGCTCTCGGCCTCCTCCCAGAACAGTGGGTGGGGTGCGCAGGGCTCAGCCGTGGGAGGTGGGTTTTGGGGGTGCACACTACTAGAAAGCTAGTGTTCATTTTCTGTTTTTAAAAAAAAATAGGAGAGGACCAGTCTCAAAATAGATACACGTGTGACCTCCCAGGTCACTGTGAGGAGGATTTTTTTTTTTCTTGTATAAAAATGTCAAACATGTCTTCCCAAGTTTGTTTAAGCAGAACCGTGAAGACTTTGGTGGGACAAGAGAACTAAATTTGGATTTGTAAACACTGAATGGATCACCGTTGAAAGATCTCAAAAGTTTTCAGCCAGATCTACGTTTTTTTTATTATAAGACACTTTAAAATGAACTTCTCAGTTCCATTTCACAAAGATGATTTTGGTGATTGGCTAGTTTTGTATATATTGTTTAAACCAGGCAATTACTGGAGGACAGTGAATGTACTGGAATTAAATGGGACACGGTTTTTAATCCATTGTTGATGAATGGATTGTTGGCCTAATTGTTTTTAGCAGACTTTTTGAAAATACAAAGAATAACAACATACACTTGTTACTTGATAAAGTGTTTTGTCTGCAGTATTAAAACTCTGAAAAACTGACATCTTCCAAAGGAAGGTAAAAGGTGCCTAACGCGTGCACTAAGTCAAAAAGGTGGTGGCTTTGCTCAGTTTCCAGAGTTAGAAGAATTAGAAGCCAAATCATTAATTAACTGTGCCCTATTTACATATTTAGCCATGATGCTTTCTGAATATTAATTCAGCTAAATACCTGGTTCAGAATATAGTTCCTGTGTTTATTAAAACATAGAAAATTCAACATTTAGATGTCTTCAAAGACTTCTATGACAAGCAGAAGTATTTTTCCTGAAAATAAAAAAAATAGTTTTTATTTTGTATCCTTTGTTATAGTATGTCTTACCCATTTTTCAGGCCCCAGAGATTGCTTACAGTGGTTAGCTGTATTTTATAGGTATTGTGTATGACAGTACCTGGAAACTCTATCAACATTTGAGTTAATTGAAAGCTTGTCATAATATAAGCTTACTTTTATTTGTCATACATTATCTTGCCTCTTAAATATTTTTTCCTTAGTAACTTCAGATGGTTTTAGTATGAGAAAAGATTTTCAGTTACCATACAAGTCTTAAAAGTGGGTACTGTGAAGCTGATCTTAGCCAAGCAAAAATGCCTAAGAAGTCAGTGTATACACTCATGCAAGCACTTTTTAAAATTCATGAGCTAATATTCTAGTCTGCGTATTTATCCATTTTCGAACTGCTTTATCCAGTAGAAGGTCGTGGGGCAGTCAGGGCCTTGCACATATTGCATGCCAGGATACACCCTGGATGGGACACCAGTCTATCACAGGGTGCAAACAGACATGCACACACTCACACCTGGGCCAGTTTTCACAGAAATCATTTGTATGCCTTCTAATTCAAAAGCTAAACAGACTTATAGGATGTTTCTGCTCAATTTCAAAATGAATTAAGTCCATGTGAGAAATTAATAAACGCAACTTTGTGTGAATCTGTATATCTTTTCAAAATTAACATGAGAATTTTAGGTTTTTCCCATCTCTGTGAAAAAATATTTCAAATAAAGCTTTCTTATCCCTTACTAAAGAATTTTAGTTTAAACATAAAATCTTCAGCCTTAAATTACAAGTCCATATATTTAAGCATCATGGAAATACACAGCTATAAGTAATAGACCCCTTTATCTTCCTTTTGTGGTTTCAGGCCAGTTAACTGCTAATGCCTTTTTAAGTTTCCAAGCAGTTCAATTTGGAAGCTCCCATTATAACTTCACAGTTCATCTCTACTGTTACACTTCTTGCTGTCCCTTGTGGTCTATAGCTGTGTCATTTATTTTCTATTCTCTCTTTGTGCTCACTGTACAAGTATATAAAATATGTTTGCCTTGTAATCTACGATTAGGTTTTACACTTAAGCTCATTTATTATACACTTGCGTTATACACAAAATTAACATGATGGCAGCGGTCCGTGGTATACAATAACACCATGTTACTTCCAAGCACTTCTGAAAAACCTCAAAGCACTTTGCGACACAGGCATGCAATACAAAACATAAGTAAAAAAATAAAAAAGCACAGCAAATTGATGTGCTGTATGTACTTTACAGCAACTTCCACAAAGTATTGGGAGAGCAAGGTTAAAAGTGTTTTTGCTTTGCAGTAAAACAATTTAGATTTGTTATCATGGGATTAAGTGGAATGATAAGTACAAAATAATATACAATTTAATTTTGGGTTATTGCCATGCATTCATTTGATCATATTAGCAGGTTGTCCTCCAGGATTCACCTGTACTTTATACCATCCATTTCTACTTCACTCCTGACAGGGCTCCCAGTCCCCTAACATTTTGTTGTTCTGTTTGCTTTTATGTAGAAATATGTCAAAAGAGCCAGAAAGCAGCTTATAAGTGCATAAGTTGGCACATATTATTACTGGCTACTTTTCAGCATTAATTTTAAAATGCACATTACCATAAAAACCAGCAGAGGATTAATCTTATGTTCTACAGTGTCACTGGGTAGTTTTCTGTAGGTCACAATTATTTATTTATTTGGGCAGCTGGAAGTTAGCAGCACATTTTTTAGTGTTGGAGAAGAAAGAACTGCATGTACAAGTTTACTGATAAGGAATCGCTGAAGTCTTGTCTGGGATTTAATGGTTGGGCCTTGTAAATGTGAGGTCCTGCCTTCTACTTTTTGTGTAACAAATTATCTTAGATCTGTTATCGTTATTATAGTTGGTAATAGAAATTACAGTCTAAACACTGTGTTCCAATTTCTAAATGAGGACTTAGGTTGATTTGGGTTTGGATTGACAGATCCCATAGCATTATTTTCAGAGTTTCCAACTTTCCTAGTGTAATGTGATTTTTACATTATCTGATTACTCTGCTCATCAGCATGCAAAACAGAACACCTAACAGTCACTCAAAATGTGTAAAGTACAAGAGGGAATAGCAATGAAAAAAGAACTAAACATGAGAAAGCCATTCTTTAAAAAAAATTGGAGTTCCCCGGACCTTACAGATAGACTTTATCTCTATACATTCTATTGTCTTGTAATGTCAAGAGCCTCGTTTCACCCGATGACTCTCCTGTCATGATATGAACACAAGACATGAGGGTCTAAACCACTTAATTAGGCTGAATATCTACTTTTAGAAGAATGGTTAACTTCTGCCAGTCAGGCTGGGGACTCCTGACTTTTTGGACCATTAGGTCTCTAGGTTTAAAACCAGTTGCACATCTCAAAGACATGTTGAAATAGTATTACTATTTGTATTGTCCAGCCACAGACTCGAGATGAAATGCATGGTGCTTTAGAAGAGAAGAGAGGCTTTCCTCAGTACTAACTTGAACATTTGATTAATACATGAAAAGTGTCACTGAAGCGAGAGGTCATTCGAGATATTAAGATTGGCCTTCCTCTTCCATCCATCTTTACTTTTGGAAACTGTGGATTAGGGGATCATGCGTGATGTTACAGCGCTTCTCATTGTGTCTGACAAAGATTCCGTCTTGTTTTTAGATGGAATCCACCCAACTGATATGTTAAAAAATACATCTGAAATATAATTTACATCAGGGTTCATTTACAACTAATTACTTGTTTGATTGATTAATAATTTACAAGTGTTTTTGTTGAAAAAAAAACTAGTGATTAAGGGTGATTTTTTTTTAAACCTAATGGGTTTGGAATTCTCCATCACCAGGTTTAGAGACCCCTGATCTACAGCTTTTTTATTAACACAAAAATTTGAGAACATTTTAAAAGCACTGTATATCTTACTGCCCTGAAGTTCTTTAGCTTCCCTGTTTTGATGTGATTTGCGTATCACTGTCAAAGAACCATGGCGACTGTATTAATTGTATATCTATTGTGATAATGTGCATTATTGGTGGAGAGCCTTTATATAAAGTATAAAAATATAACATATATTTTACATAAATCCTGGGTATTATGTTTTACAGGCATTCTTAAAGCTCTGTATTGTTTAGTGGGGATTTAGGGATGGACATTCTTCAAAGAAGGATCATTATGCATTGAGTACACCATTAAGAAAATGAAGACAAATGGTGCACCAGGCACAGATGACAAACTGTTTGAGTTGTACAGTATAATCCATGCCTGAGTGGTCCTTAGCCCCCTCCTGAGGCTGTTGTGTTTTTTTTAGGTCAGAAGACAAAGATTATGCAGGAATTATCGGTTAAAATGATACCGCCTGGTTTGTCTTGGAAAATAATTACTTTGTGCTCTGAAAAGAAAGTTGATGAATTGATCAGTATTGCAGTCTAGAAAAAACTCCTACCTAGGTTTCCTTCCAGTTTTGTTACTACTCCTTGTCCTGTAGTGAAAGGTGTCAGTCACCACATCAGTGTTCTCCAGGTGTTTTACAGGACATCACTCCCACACACATAAAAAGGATTTCATACAAGAGACTGAATCATATAGGCAGTGATGGGACTGGGGGTTGTAGAATGTATATATTAAGCAGACATCAGTCTCCCTTTTCTGTAAGAGACCATTATTATTAGGTACATATTCTGGAAAAATAATACTTTTTATATTATATGTCTTGATACGTTATCCATTACTTGCTGTGTTTTTATGAGTTCTCACTCCAGACTTAGAATACGAATACATTACAGTTTTACCAGTGTCATTGTTTAGAAAAAAGATCCTCAGGTTCCCAGTTTACTGATGTCTTGTTATTACCTTCTTGCCCATTTTCCAGTGGGAGAGCTGGAAAAAGTGAGTTTCTTACGATCCTCCAATTACAGACAACAATGCCTTCCTGCAGTTGCCAACAACGTAATTGTTGAAAGGAAAGGAAGGCGATGAATTGAGCATGATGGCAGTCTAGAAATAAAATATCTGCCAGGTTTTGCCTTTGAACTTTTTTCCTCTTTGTCCCTTGTCTTAAAGTGTTTAAAATGATTATGACCACAACCCATCAGTTGTTTCTCTAAGGGTTTTACAGGACATATAAAAAGTTATTCATAGGAGTAAATGAAGATTTTCATCTTATTTGGAGGAAATAAGGTGGCTGTACTACTTTCTCACACGGGTTATCAGGTCAGTAAGATGTCTAACGGGTTTTGGTTTAAAGGGGCAAAGCTGTCCAATAAAAATGTTAAGTGAATGTAATTTCCTTTTTTTAAACTGAAATGCAGTGTAGAAATGAGTTTTCTATTCCTTTCTGAGTCACAGAAGTCACAACTATCTTCAGTTTCTATGCTCTTAAAAGGACATTTTCATTTTTCTCAAAGTATGGCACCATTTCAAAATTTGTTTGTCCCTTCCCAGTATGGTATTTTGAACTTTTTATTGCTGCACTTGTTTATTTTTTTTAGTACACATTTAATTTCTCGCCTATCTGTTGAAACGGGTAAAGGTAAAGTATTTTCAGTGTAAAATGTTGCTGACTCCTAGTACTTTGGTCATTGTGGGCATCTCAAATGTTAAACATGACCTATGGGCCACTGTGGAAAAAGAAGAAACTTAATAACATTGTTTTAGAAGTTTTATTGTGCGCAGGGAACATTGTGCTTACTTCTTACTACCATTTTTTACAATGTGGATAAAAATTGATAGCAGTTCTAATTCCCTGGTTTGTACACCACTGGGATTAATGCAAAGGGGCTGTGAGGGTGAACAAGATTTTCATCACTGCATGTAAAATAAATCAAATTTCAACCCCCTATCCCTTTGAGGATAATTTAGACTATGAACTCCCAACATGATATCATCCCTGGAATAAAATTATTAATATTCTGAAAAGGTGTCCCTGCATGAACCTAAGTGAATTTGTTTGCAAACTGCATAGAATGAAGTCTTTCCGTTGACGTTGATGTGGAATATTCTCTGTTGTCTAAACTCGGCCCTGCACATATACAAGTTACGTTTGAAAGGACAGCTGTAAATAAAGCTTTGCAGCTGTTTTTGGGAAAGCAGGTGGAATGCATATAATCAGGCGGTATGACATTTAATAAGATGTTTTGGTTAAAAGGCGGGTGAGAAAGTAATTTAAAATGTTTAGAGGATTTAATTTGATTTTTTTAACCAATTGCAGGGGGGGAGTCTTACACCATGTAGAGATGAAGGTTTTCCGTCATTCCTTCTTAGTACAGTGTACTGTTGAGCACACTGAAGAACTTGCCGGATACAGTTTTCTTCAGATTCTGGGCTCTTTAAGGGACACTTTAATTTTTCTCTAAGTGCTGTACCAGTTCAACTTTATTTATTTTTTTACCCTCCACTGTAAGATATTGATTAAAAATGCACATTTTTATAAACCCATGGAATTCTTTCTCTTTGTAAGGATCTATGACTTTGTTTTGGTGCGGGGGGTTGTTGTGATAATTGGAACTTTCATTTGGCTTTCACTTCCAAAGCTGCACTGTCTTAAGACAGCGTGTGTAAGCCGGGTGCTGGAGAGCCAGTGTGTCCTTAAGGTAGCAGCACCTGAAGAGCTGGGAAAAGTTGTAACGTTCTTCAAGTTAAGTTAATTACTAGCTGGGGCAGATTAAGTGCTGAGTTGGATTGGAAAATCTGCAGACACACTGGACCCCCGCTTTTGGACACCCCTGGTCTAAAGTGAGGAAAAGTAAAGTCTGAAAAAATGGCGGACAACAAACTAAGAAATCATATTTGGAAGAAGAAAATACAGTAAGTATATTTGTATGAGTCTGGTGTACTAGCCTCTCCCAAATGATTTTCAAGTTTTTCTTGAATATCATAGTTACATTAGCTTAATCCTAGATACTTAAACACCCACATCATGTACTGTACATGTGCGTCTTGTATCACATGTGTGTGTGTACATCCGTCAGACTCTGAAATGATTTCCCAGGAAAAGTCATGTTTTCATATTCAGAAAGATATAAAAGCCATTTACAAACAAATGCCATGTTTTTTTCTATTTTTAAAAGTTTTATTCTTCTTTATTGTTCTTAGTACAGTGCCAAGTAGTGTACTTTTTTCTGTTTGGTGTTTGCAATTAAGACAGGAATTTAGGGTAATGTGTTCTGTTGAGCTCTATCTTTTTAATATTTTATGTAAAAAGGGGGGATTGTCTCTCAAGATGGCGCTTCATTATCAGCTTGTTGACAGCACATAAAAAATTGTGTTCTTCATCTATATTTTTATTAGAGGCTGAAGACCCTGGAAGTAGTCATATGATCAGTTCCTTGCAAAGGACATTTTCTCTTGGTCATGACGAGAAGATTGTCTTCTGTTGCTGAACATTTTCTCATTGCGAAACCCTTCCGTATCAAACTGCTACTGTCAGAGGCCTTCTGCATTCATACCTTTCTATGGTGTGGCTGGATTAGCATAGGCAGTGAGAAATATCTTCCCAGAACACCTCTGTTTGTTTGAAGGCTATGTAAGCACCTGCAAATACATTTGATGGTGTTTGCAATTTTTTAACATCATTCATTTCTTGAAAGTCAGCCAAAGTCTATTGAGAGTCTATGGGGTCTATAGACTCTAAAAAGTCTATCCTTTTTAACTTAAAAAAATGAAAATTAATTTAAAAAAAATCAGTAACAGAGCCACACCGGTATTATATGTGTATAGAACTGTTTAGTTCGCAAAAAAAGAGAAAATTGTCATGTTGTGGAAGTTTGTGTGTTTTCTTTTATTTGTATGAGAGAGAGGTTAAAGAGAAAAAAGTTTTGGTTTACCCTGAATGGGGAGTACCACAGATCAAAGTTAAATGTGTGTCTAGCTTTTAATGACCACCTCGGCTTCTGTATTTTCAGTGTTAATTTGGTTTGGGTTGTCCTGAGCAGACTGTTACTCTCTTTGGATATGTCCAGCAACTTTGCGTTTAGTCCATAAACTGCCTCCCATTCCTGTGTTTTTATTTCTTTCGCGTGTTAAAGATGGAGTTGGACTCAAGGACTTGTCTCTTTCTTTTCCAATACGGTCTTGTGCTTTCTTGTTACATTATTTTTTGTTCTTATAAGACAAAGTATATGGATTTGGGGCATATATACTCTTGGTGAGACAAACGGGACAGAATCCTACCAGTCAGCTCCTGCAACAGCATGCAGTCATGTGGTACACACGTACAATCTATATCGCTTCCAATGGTGGCCACACTACATGGCAGACTGTACCAGGCCAGAGTGACCTGGAGGTTAATACCACTACTCTGACAAACTGTCCAATTGCAGGTGTGTTAACCTGACTGTCCTGGCCTAATTCGACTCGGGGTATTTGCAGTCTGGTCTCCATGAAGTTCCTCTTTCATTCAGTTGTTGACGCAGTTTCTCACTTCAATACCTGATCTGTTGTCTACTGGGCTGCTGATGCCTAATAGCACCCTCACATCACCCATGTGGCTGCTGCTCTTCTGTGGGTGAAGTAGGTCCCCTCCTACTGTATATGTAAAAGCTCTTTGGGATTCATCAGAATGTGAAATGGTATAAATGCATTTACAGTAATCTCTTGCCAACCACAGGGGTTTCATTACTGAAAGCCCTCGCAGCAGGTAAATGCGGTTGATACATTTAAGACCTTATGGTGGAAAAATAGGGTATGGAAAGCCGAAGTCAGAAGTCAACCTCTTAAAATCCCTGAAACATTTTTTTCAGCTATAATAAAGTAAAACAATTACATTAAAAACACTATTTTGGATATAATATTGTATAGATAGTTTTTATGAGTTTCTGACAATTCTTTATTGCTGTCATGATGTCTATGTAGATGGGGTTACGTGGCATGTACGAGACCTTAAGTGACATTGCTGGTCCACTGCTTATACTCACTCCGATAAGCCCCTCAGTATTGGGCTGCGCAAGGTACAATGGTATATAGAAAATTATGGGGGAATATGCAGTTTTGAGTAAATTCACATATAGCAAGGGATTATTGTAGTCATTTTTTTAAATTATGGGTAGCATGTGTTAGATGAAATTCCATTGGCCATGTTTTTTTATCATTTGAAATGTTACAGAGGACATGGCCAATGAGCTGCTGTGGTTTTCCCCTTGACACAGTTAGCAGGCATTTCCATTGTGAACTGTACAGCCGCAGCATTCTCTTGGCTGCCCTAGATTCTGCCTGAACTGTACTCTTCATTGCCTGTGCTCAAACCTTTATTATTAGTCATGAGTGATTCAGAAAAGTTTAATGGACCACTTGTCAACGGGGGGATGCCTTTTAATTCCTCTGTGTCAAATGGTCATCTCTTTCAAGCACTTATTTGACTTATGGCTCATGCCGTTATTATCCATAATTTATGCTGCTTGCCTGTAATCCTGCAGTAATGTGTGATTTTAATTCCTTTGATACCTGGGTGTGAGAAGAGTGGTTTAGGTGTCTTTGCGTTCTGAGATGGAGTTCCTGTCTCTTGCTCAGAATAATGAGCTGACCTTTTGGAAGGTGTGAAATGATCATCAAACACCAGGATGGTGAGGCTCGCACACCAAGAGGGGATTTCTCCCGAATCCCAATCTGCTTAACATCTGGGAAGGCTGCCTGGCCTTCCTACAAGAACGTATTTAAACGGCACAGTACAAGTTTCCGCATGGGCAGAGTTCACATCCATCATTTGTGTTATGAGTAAATACCTTTCTGCTTTTTTTGTAAATGCTTGGTTCACCAGTGCAAGTGCTCATTTTAGAGTTCATCAGATGCCTGTGTGAAAAGTGCCTACAACTTTTTGTTGCAGAGCTGATTTAAGGAGGTTTTTCCTCCAAATATTTACTTTTTCCAGCTAAAGATACTCAGCAGTAATGTATAAACTTTGTAGATATGTCTTAAGTTGTTCTTTGGGGGCACTGAATAATGGCTATCTATTCACACTCTGCACTCTTTGTGTTTAGAGTTATACAAAATACTGGTGATGAAGAAGAAAAAAACATTTCTTTTCTGAAATTCAGTCTGACTTTCGTTTTTAAGGTAGTTCAGTATCAACATAAATGTATAGTTCTTTTCATACATTTTGTATGTAATTGTGTCCTATATACGAGACAAAGTTAAGGTTTTAGAATATTAAACTACCTTAATTTTGTTCAAATCTTTGAAATATTTTAAAACAAAGATTAATTTTCTTAAATGTTCCTTCTTCATATGAGGTGCAAAACCTTGATTTTATATTGTTGTTTACTCCATTACTTTAGAGAATGAACAGGCTATCTTAAGTCAGTTTTGGAATTATGCCATAATCCTGTTTTTCTAATTATTTTCAGGACAGCAGCAGTCAAGAATCCCAGGAGGAGACTGAACGGGAAGATGGGGATGCCAAACAAGCTGTAACCTCCGGCCTGGATGTGGAAACCCCCATGAACACAGTCACCAGCTCTCTGACCATGCAGGAGTACTTTGCGCAGAGAATGGCCCGGCTGAAGAAGAGCCAGGGAGAAGCCCAGACCGAGTCGGCTATCGTCCCATCTTCCGAAGACTCAGGCCCTCCAGAATCACCGAAACAGAAATCCAAGAAGAAGAAAAAGAAACATGGCTGCCGAGAAAGTGCAGAGCTGCTGAGGGAGCCTGTTACAGGGGATGGCAAGGGCTCGCCAGGAGGAGAAGAACTGGAGAAGCAGGGAGAGAAATGCGTAGACACAGTAGGCCACACTGTCAGAAAACCCAAGAAGTCAAAAAACAAAGAGGTTGTGAAGGGACATGTGCAGGGAGAAGAAGAGGACAATGCAACAGAAAAAATAGAGAGGAAAAAACAGAAGAAGAGGAAGAAGAAAGAGGAGGAACCAGAAGAAATCACTGTAAAACCCAAGAAAAACAAGAAAAAGAAGAGAGAGCATTTAGATTGAAGAAGGCAATTTAGAGGTAGTTTAGACTTCATTTTAAAATGAAGGGGGCAGAGACCATACCATGGAGTAATGTGTCTTACACCATCACCTTGCTCATTTTCAGGCCTTGGTCTCCTAGTACAATACTTTTTTACTTTTGCCTGTCTGATATTTCCACAAAATGAAAGTTTGTGATGGAATTTATTAATTTTGCATTTGTAGTGCTCACAGTACACACCCTAAAACTTTGCTCCTCACCTCAGTCCTCTTGTGATGTCCGATGAGAGGGAACAGCTTTTCTAGTCCAAGGTTTTTATTGATCTACTTTATTTCTCAGCCATGGTACTGACCTGCGTGTCCTTAACACAAGAAAGAATATTAAAGAAAACATTTTAATCATTAAAAATGACACATCAGCCCCTTCAGAGGAAATAATTTCTCATTTAAAATATGAACTGTCTTCAGTAAAATTTCTAGACAATGTAATAAAGGATGTACAAAAGGAATGGTTATTATATATTGACTGCTTGAATTTCTTTTTCATCCTCATTTAAATCTTTATCCAGTGCACTGAAATTGTTAAATAAGTGACTTTAACAAGAAAGTGCCTTGTCTAACTTTATGTAGTGTTTTATTAAAAAAGAATAAGAATGGAGTTCTTTTTACTCCTTAAAACCTGAAGTCTGCAGCCCCTGAAAATTAGTTGTATATGATGCAGTGCAGTGTTATAAGGTGTTATAAGTGTTCTTGAGAACAACAGAAGCAGAGCACCCGTTTCAACTGGATTTGAGTAACTACCTTATTGAGATCATTTTACTGCTGCTTCTGCAGATTCATATATAAGATATATAAAGATGTTATTAGTATTTCATAATGTAAGGACTGTATAAGCAGTTTTAACACCTAATGAATGTTATGATAATTTAACTCTTTATAGCCTGAATTTCTTATCCACTGACATCTTCCCAGGTAAGCCTTTAGCACTTTGAAATAATGCTCACTGTGAGACAATTACTGTGTAAAATCAGGATTGATTATTTGAGCAAAGACTGAACTGATTTTTGCAAAATAAAATGGTTTTCACACAACACATTCTTGCTAAGGACTTGATTGAAGGGATTACATGATAATTATTTTCTTAATTGGTGTCTCCACATAAGTAGTAAACAATATAAAATCAAAGTTTTGCACCTCATATGAAGTAGGAACATTTAAGATGGTATGATAACTTGCGCCAAATGTAAAGAATATATTGCAAAGATTTAACGGGTTAAGTACAAAACTCGTAGTTAAATGTGTGTTGGAAGTGTGATAGTTACTGAACATACAGAGCACATTTGTGATATTAACTGCGTTTGTGAAAGTTATGCAAGAAAAATAAAGCATATTTTTTCAACTCCTAAACCTCATGACAATTTAGTAAGTAACTTCTTGTAATAAATTTAGACACATCTATATTTTATCAATTATTTTCAATGTTAAATCCATCTTTTCAATAAATATTGAATATTACAAAGTTCTAAATTGCCTTGAGAGTTCTAGATGCAAACAAATGTCATTTAAACCACCACAAGTGTACCTCTGGGGATTTTTCCTTTTTCTTCTACGTCAAGCCCATTATACTTTTTTCTTGGGAGAACAGTGTAAAGGTGGCTTTTCTTTGTCAATTCTTTACTAGCCAGTCTTGCCTTGCTGTGCTCAGATTTTCCAGCAAAGACTGTGAAATTGCTTTGCTAATCAAGAAGCTGAAATGTCGTGGGACCTACCTGGCATGCATGTCATCCATCCAGACCAGTGATACACCATTATAAACCCAGAGGGCTGCAGAGTGTATTGGTTTTCATTCCACCTCTACTCTTGGTGACCAAATTGATCATTAGCTTAACTGGACCTTTTTAACAGCTTTCAAAGATCTTCAGCTATTTACCTAAAGACATCTAGAAAACCTGCAAAGATTGTTTTTCTCCATTTCGTTCTGGCCCTGGAAAGAAATGTGGATTGCACCTGCATTCGAGGGGTCTCCAAACCTAGTCCTGCAGAGCTCCAATCCACCTAGTCTTACACTGTACTATAGATCACCTGGTGTTTAAAATGAAAAGAACATTAAAGCTGTTGATCAATTGACTAATTAATTCATTTGTTCAGTTGAGGCAACTAAACGGGTCCTTGAGGGCTGGATGATATTATGATTTTTGTTCCAGATGATCTGTGAATTTCTTTAACTAAACCTATGTAGTAGATCACAGTTAAACTATCCCATATCTTTAGAAACTGATGATTTTAAGGTTTACCTATAAAATCCAGGATCAGGGCTGAGGACAACTGCACTAGGTTTTCAGTGGGGTTTGTGTGAGTGAGTGGTCTTAGACACGCAGAAAAAAAGAAATACTGGTCCAGGGTTGTTAAATGCGTTGTGTTCATAGAAGGACCCCGCAGATATTTATCGAAGATATGTGAAACATTATTTTCATTATGCATTTACAGTTCTCTGCAAAGCGTTTTCCCTCTTGTTGATTGCTGCCACTGAAAATTATCAGAGCTTCATGTGGGTCCTAGTCACATATAAATAGTGCCCGAGGGAACGAATAACACCAAAGTTTTGTGCATGTTTAATTTTTATCTTCCAACATCCAGTGTCTCTGTGTGAAAAAGTTAACACCCCCTTAGATTTAGTAACTGTTTGTGCATTTGCTGTAGCTACAATAACTGTCACCACGTGCTTCCTCTAATTGGTGATCAGTCTCTCACATTGCTGTGTAGTATTTTTGGCTCATTCCTCCAAGATAAACTTCTTCAACTTTGAGGGTTTTCTAGCATAAACCACTTGTCAGGTCCTGCCACAACATTTCCATTGAATTTACATCTGAACTTTGACATGGCCATTCCAAACCATTGAATTTCTTTTATTCCATTCTCTTGTAGACTTGCTTATGTTTAGGATCATTGATTTGCTGTATGACCCAATCATGTTCCAGCTGATAAATAGCCTGATATTCTCCTGTTGAAGTCATTCTATCTTCAATGATGGCACGTTGTCTAGGTCCTGAGGCAGCAAAAGCATTCCCAACCCATGACACTTCCACCACTATCATGCTTGACAGTTGGTGTGAGGTTATTATTGTGGAATGCAGTGTTTTGTTTTCACCAGATATAGCGGCACCCATTTAGTCTGAAAAATTTCTGTTTTGATACATCTGTCCATAGAATATTCTTCCGTAAGTCTGGAGGGTCATCCAGGTGCTTATTGGCAAACTTGACACCCTACAAGTCATAACTGGCAACCTACTGAAGCTAAGCAGGTGTGAGCCTGGTCAGTACCTGGATGGGAGACCTCCTGGGGAAAAACTAAGGTTGCTGCTGGAAGAGGTGTTAGGGGGGCCAGCAGGGGGTGCTCACCCTGTGGTCTGTGTGGGTCCTAATATCCCCATATAGTGACAGGGACACTAAAAAGGCGCCATCCTTCAGATGAGATGTAAAACCGAGGTCCTGACTCTGTGGTCATTAAAAATCCCAGGGTGTTACTCGAAACCCTGGTGTCCTAGCCAAATTTCCCTTTGGCCTTTACAATCTCAGCTTCCTAATAATCCCCATCTATGAATAACCCAATTTCAATTCAATGACCCAACCCATTACTCTGCTCTCCTCCCCCCTAATAGCTGATGTGTGGTGAGCGTTCTGACGCACTATGGCTGCCGTTGCATCATCCAGGTGGACTTTGAGTGGAGTGTCAAGAAAAGCGCTATATAAGCATAAGCAATTATTATCATCTTGCTGCTCTCTCATTTTTGCCCAGTGTTTTTCTGATACTTTAGCTGTGACGTGAGAGGCCTACAGATCCCTGGATGTCGTTCTGGGGTTCTTTGTGATTTCTTGAATGATTTTATGCTGTGCTTTTGGACTGATTTTGGCTTGAAGATTCTGTATTTTCCCAATTCTTCTCTATTTCAAGACTGTCTCTAACTATGGATCATTAGTTATCCCTTTGACTGAATTGATTAAAGTAGGAGGGTGTTAACTTCTTCACGTGTTGGATGTTGGATTACTTTATGAAAGTTGGTGTGGTTTATTCACTCAGGCTCCCTTTAAATTATCACCAGGACCCTCATGAACCTCTGGATACCATTCAGTGGTGAAAATCAGAAAGAGGATGAATACTTTTTCACTGAACTGCAAATATCAAGTATCTTTTAAACTAGAATCTTGGCAATGTTGGACTCTGTGTTATGCTGTAAATCTTTATAAATATGCTTGGGAATCATAGTCAAGCATTGCTAAAGGTCCTTATAGAATATACTGTATGTACTTCAGAAAAATACATTAAAGATTACCAATTTAATATAGTAATTATCACAGCTTCGCATCAGTTGAGCAAGACTGATGTGATATAGCATCAGATTATTTGAGGTTGGCAATCCAGTCACACTGATGTACAGTACAGTTACATTTAAATCTGTTTTATCATATGGTGATAAATTTCAGATGTAGTTATTGTAGGAGATCCAGATAAGGCTTCCTGCATCCTACAAACTGGTGTACTTGCGGAATATTTGTGTGAATTACTGTACATGCAGTCGGTTTTTTAGTTCAAAACGGGCATCTGCAACAGGTTCACAAAGCTATTAGGAAAATTAGAAAATATTTTTGTAGCAGGTTTATTTTTAGTGATCGGCTGAATAAAACACTGTAGGTTAATGTATATATGCAGTACAGTTGCCCTGTAAAAGTATTCAGAGCTTTTCAAAGTTTTCGGATGTTGCCGAAACTTACACATTTTCCAAACAGTGTTTTTATTGCAAACACATTTTTTCAGACGAAATTAGTTATTCAAGTACTTATAAACGCAATTCAGACACGTTTCAAGACGGAAAGAATACAATATCATGTGAAAGCAATCCTGTTACAATAGAATAACAGTAAGCAAAAATAGAAATGTTTTCTGTCATTAGTTAATTAAAGAAACAATTTCTCAGCATTTTATGTGCTCCCGAGTAATCATCACAGTGTGCCGGAATGAATGGCAGCACAGTTTTACCTTAATATTTCATTTTTAATTACTTTAAAAATTCGTTGATAAATTCTTAAAATTGATTTAAAACAATAATCAACGTTTTTTATTTAAAACCTCTGCGCCCCCTGGTTTCATATTAGCCATTCTACATGATTGTCATCGCGCTGATTCAACAGCGGCCGTCACTGTGCTGGCGTCGTGAGTCCGACGTCACGGTACAACGAAAAGCCGAGATTCGGTTCCTGTAAGCTCGGCGGGCGCAGGTGTGTCCTGCGCCGCGCTGGGGGCGATCTCGGGAGAGAAACACGTGGGGGGCGGAAGGCTCAAAGGAAAAAAACTATTTACAATTTTCTAAATAGGCTTCGCTTGTTGCACGGACGACAGATTTAATATTTTCATCCCGCTCACCCTCCCCTTTCAGACACACACCCAATCCGCCTGCAGCAAAATACATTTTACCCGCTCCCGCTGTCACAGCGGCGGGTACGACGGGTTCGGCGGGAGACCCGTCCCGCTCTGGGACTCTAAACTCACAGAGCCCTTGAGCTATTGATGCACCGAGGTGTCCCAAGAAGTTTCTTTAACCGTAACGCTTATTTTCACATTTCTTTCAGTGCAACTGACCCATGAAAACTTACCTGTATTAAGCAATTTACCTGCGATATGATTTTACAAGTAAATTACTCTTCCAGTATTTGTAACAGGTGTAAGATAACCGTTCGTTATGGCTGCTGAACTTGCTTGGATACATTAAGAGGTGACACCTTCTGGGATACAATAGTTATTTTTGGAAACTGAATGCCCATTCCCCCTTTTTATTTAGTTTTTTTTTCATGATTTTAATTTTCTGAGTAATATCTTGATCTACAACTCGATCTTTAGTTATCAACATCTCAGAGTCTGCCATGTGTGATTAATGGAGTACCAGAAAAGGTATTTATTGAATCACCAGTCCCTGCAGTTCATAAGTTCCCTTATGGTCTTGGTCACAATCCTTGCTTTCTTTTAAAGCTGTATTGGTCTCGGTCAACCCCAGAATGCAACTAAATTAATGTGCACTGTGGGCCTTTTTCACACAGTACATCATTTAAAAAAATTAAACAGGCCTTGCAAGCACAAGATTGGCTTATTAAGGAACAAGTTGTTCTTGGTGTAAAGAATGCTTTCAAGTTGTAACCAACATGTTGCTTATCACTTATAATAATGAAACAGTACCCATCCATCCATCGTGAGAGACATGCTCTCTTGCTGACAGGAGCTGGGCAAGCCAGAGCCTGTCCCGGAAATACAGGGCGCAAGGCAGCACTCGATCCCGTGCCAGTCCCTCGCAGGGCCTCATGGAGTAATACTCACTGGCTGATTTTTAAAGCCTTTCAAATATTTTGTGTCAAACCTTTTTTTTTTCCCAATGGGTAGGTGATAGGTATTCAAACCTCTTGTCCCCCAAAAATGCCTTTTAAAAAGGGCAGGCTTCCACCAAAAATGGTCTTAATTTTCGGAATCACAAATTCATCATGCCCCGGCACTGCCGCGAAACCTGCTTGGCATGCAAAACCCTTTCAGGATATTTACCTTGTTAATTGAAAGGGAGAAAACTAATCCCTTGCTGGGCACAGTAAAACGCTCCACGCGCTGGTACTGCATTCTTGCACTGCTGCTGTAATCACCTGGCAAGACTCCCTTAATCAGTGATGCATGCGCAATGTTTTAGAATCCCCTATAATAGCCATTACAACCACCAGAATTATTCCTGCCAAGGTAACAGTCTACAAATGCTGTGCTAGTGAAATCTGTCCTACAGTACGTCCCCTGCATTTTTATGAACTTGGATGTTTGAACCACTTGGCACAAGGCTGTTGTGTGCAGGGGCTGTTGCTATGCTGCATGGTGTGGCGTACCAGTTCAAAATGACTTTCATTCTCCACCCTTGAGGATGGTGCTTCACCTGGGGCTTATTGGCGCAGGCTTTTCACATCCTTGGCCCTAATGAACCGTACTACGCAAGAGCCGAGCATGTTTGTTGTTGTTAATTGGCAGTGTTATGTCTGGATTTAACACCACACCTCAAAAGAATGTAAGAAGTGAGGTTCCAGAACTTGTCTCTGCAGTCTTGTTAAGTTATTGCTGTCATCTTAAAATATATATATATGTACTCAACGTCAATAGAAATTCACCACTTATTACTGCAACAAATTCACAAAGCTATCAGGAAAATAAGATTTTTTCTTGCAGGTGCACTGACCTTTCAGTGAACAAGCACGGCATAGGTAAACTTGTTATGCCTGATTAACAATTATCACCAACAGGGCTGATCAACAGGAGGTCTACTGTCCAAGTAGTGGGCACTTTCAAATATAATCTGCTAATATAATCTCATCTGTGATACATGCACCAGCTTGGAGCTGCTGTCTTGCGGGACTCTGTCCTATTCATTTTGACCGGTGTGTAATAGCAAGTACCTGCTCACTTGTCTCTCTCCCCTGGATACTATCTCCCTATCATAGTTGCCCACCCCGCAGAGTTTCAGCTGGGCTCAAATCTGTTGTGTAGGTCATCCAGGACATACCTGCCACATTCTCATCTTGCAAGAAGTGATACAAGAAATGACTGGTTTAGGCTCCTTAACATTCCAAGGATTTTAGTTAGGGGACTCAGGTTTTTATGTGGCAGCCCCTTGCGTCTTTGGAATACTCTTCTTGACAACATTAAAAATGCAACTTGTGTTGATGTTTTTTAAGTCTCACTTTAAAACTTATGTTTTCGATAGCCTTTAATTAATAAACTATTTCTTTTAATTTCTTGCTTATATTTGGTTTAATTACTGTATATATCCTGTGTACTGTGCTGTTTTATTGTGTCATTTATATGCCTTGTTTAAGTGCCTTGAGAATGCTCTATCTTGGAACATGCCATATATGATTGATTGATTGATTGATTGATTGATTGATTGATTGATTGATTGGTTGGTTGGTTGGCTCAATGAGAATCACTAGGACATGCTGTGACCTGCTGGAATGGTGTCGTATAATCAATGTAGCACTGTGCAGTCAGGTTCATGTTATTCACTACAAGTAGAGTTCGGATTGGACTAGACACTTCTAACTGAAAATAAACACAAGTGGAAACTATATAGAAGTGCATTTAAAACTAAGAACAAGAGGCACTTTCATTACACAAAGTGACGTGGCAGTATGGAACAAGCTACCCAGCCATGTTGTTTTCAGTGACACCCTGGTTTCATTCAAGAAGCAGCTGGCTGATGTACTGCTGACTACCAAATGAACTACATGGGCCAGATGGCCTCCTCTTATTTGGGGCTATTGTAATGTTCTGCCCAGACAATCAATTCAATTAAAGCTTTATTGTCCTGTAAGGGAAATGTGAAATTTGGGGGAAATCACACTTGCTCCTCCCCATTGCTTGGTCTCTTGTACACAACAATTAGTGAATTGTTTTGCACGTCTGCACCACGCTTGCTGGCGTTCATGGTGGTGGTCTACACAGACAAGGAATCATTGCCAAAGAGACTACTGGAGAGTCTACCTGAGGGGACATAGACCAGCCTCCAACAAACTGGTGGCACAAAGGACATATTGTTCCTGTTTGAGTTTTTTTCTCTTGATTTTCACTAGGTTTCACAATCAACAGGTTAAATCCCTTTCTCACTTGTGCCCTGTTAACGATTTACTAAGGAAGGATTCAGTGCTTATTCAACAAAGTCACTTGGTGTATTATGGTCAGTCATGAATGATCAATTAATCCAAAATCTGTCACATAGAAAAATATACTATTTTTCTAAATCTTTAAATGGATAGTAGGTTTCTTTGTCAGTATACTGTGTATTTATGAAGTGTACATGAATAATAAAGTAATAAAACAAGGTTTTGCACAAGTTTGGAACCATTTTTGCAGTAAAATTGTTTAACACACCAATTGCTCATCCACTCAGTTTGCTTCGGATACGGAAGGAGTTAGACCGTGCCTTCTTTTCTCCAAAATACACACCAAGGAATCATCTGTCTGCCAATGTTTCACGCTCCACTTTTTCTGCAGGTTGCGCTTTTAAAGAGGCGGCATCAGTTGGAGACGTGAGGCTGCTTTCAGTGTTGCAAGCTCACAGGTGCCCACCCTTGTAGCGTCACCACCCCTGTGGCCAGTGCGGCCCATCCCCTGCAGAGATCCTGCTCTTCAGGTACCCGCCAGTCCTGTGCCTGGGTGGTGAAGCTGACGAGAGTGCTAGAGTCCTGGAGCAGAAGAATTTGGCTCCGACTCCAGCTTTCTAAGAGAAAGTAAACGTTTTAGAATAAGCCCTGTTACACAAATATGCATTATGTTTTGGGAATCTCAAATTCAGTCAATTCATAGCACATATACTCTTGACTATAGGGCTGAGTTTACTCTTTGGCCCACCCTCTTTACTGGTCACTGTGCCACTCGCCCTACAGTCAAACTTGATAGTTACAAATGTCATCACCTGCTCTGTTCTATAAGGATATTTTGAATCAGTTACAGTATATTACTGAAACACATATATTCGTGTCAGTATGCACTTAACTCGTGCATACACACTTCATGTCACTTATACTGTAAGTGTGAGAAGAGGAAATGTAAATCTTTCATTCATAACCTCAAAAAAATAAACTCACTCAGAAATGAACACTTTGTCAAAGAATGGCCACTTTTAACAACTTTATCCTCCCCAGAAAATCTTAATTCTGTGTAGATACTGAACTAAACACATTGAAACGTTTTTAACAAACCAAATCTATGACGGGTAGAAATGTATATTACAGCGCAGGCCTCACTTCTGCCAGAGCTGTTTGAACTGCAGTTTTGTAACTAATCTCTCAGGACTTCATTTTGACTATTTGGAAAGTGATACAAGTTCTCTAGACGAGATTATCTTGTTTCGTGTTCATGTGGGTGTAAAAAGGTGGAAGATAAAAATCAAACAGGAATTACTGGTATGTCTCTTTAAAAGACAAGCAAGTTTTGAATGCAGAAGAAAATATTCTATACTTAAAAAAAAATCTCTATAAAACCCATGTTTAGGTAGCCACACTAAAGATGGCACAACTACTGTAGTTAAGAAGCTGATTAATAGACAACTGAGTTATGTAACTTACAGTACGCAAAGAGTCAGCGAAGGGAATTGAATGGCGCAGCTATAGACACATGTACTGTATTTCACCTCCACCATAAAGCATCCAAAAAGGGATTAAAAACTAATTTATCTTTTTAATGTAACAATTAAAATGCTGCAGCATAAAATTCAAATATAATATAATCTAAAAGATTTATAAACATTCATTTCAATTGCATAATATTTAACATTTTAATATTGTAATGGGTGGTGTGGTGGCACTGCTGCCTCACATTGCTGAGGTCCTGGGTTCAATTCAGGGCCTGGGGTGCTATCCCCCCTGTTTGTGTGGGTTTCCTCCCACAGTCCAACAATGTATTGGTAGGTTAATTGGCTCCTGGGACAATTGACCCTGGTGTGAGCGTGTGTTTGAGGCTGTGTGTCTGCTGTGCAATCAACTGGTATCCCATCCAGGGTGTATCCTGCCCTGCGCCCCCTGAGTCAGAGCACTCGAACGCCCTCGACAGCGAGAGGGGATCCAGCTACAGGATAGGCTCTGGCTCCCCCATGTCCCTAAATTGGAAGACGAAGGTTGGAAAGTGGATGAATATTTATAATATAAAAAATTGTACTTATGACATTGAACAGGATCCAAATCAGGTGATTCCAATGGCCATTCAGCAGTTCATATCCTTGTTCTTTATCTCTTTTGACATTGGTCATTGGTGGTTTGACTGTTTTGTTATTAGCCATGTTCTACAACTGCTGGGTACTATTTTAGACACCAGATTATCTGCACTTTGAAGTATAAATGAGTCACCTTTATTTAGGCAAAGTTTTCCAGCTTCTGAATAGCTACTGTGTAGTCCTATATGTAACTTTATATTCACCTGCTGTATCCCAGTCTCTAGTCATAGCCCACATGACAGGTAGAAACCAGAGTCTAGGCTGAAGAAAAGTCAAAGAAAATAAAGCCATGTAAAATCAGCGAGCTGGACTATGTTGAGAATGTGGTCACCCTTACAGGGATGATTGAAGTCATTTACCTAGCTGTTAACATCATGAAAGAATAAACCAATCAGTTTGGAGTGATGATCAGTGTGCTAAAAACGCAAGATTCCGAGGCACAGTGAATTCCTTACTGCCTCTGAATTTGTTACTGTTGACGATAGCCAGGTAGGTGCTGTGGAGGTTGGGCAGCACCATCACCAGTCAGACAGCTCCTCTGAAGGTGAAGCTGCTTCTTCTTTACTATGGTTAAACGATGCATAGACCAGAATCTAAAAAATCACTTTCTCCCTGTAGTGACCTCCAAGTCTGATCACATTGCCACAGAACCTTAGAGAAAGCTTGGTGTATTGAACACCATGCAGGATGGAATGATTACAATGCCAGTGAAGCTCTACAGCATTACAAATCAGCTACCTGTGTCTCCATTTACAAGAAAACCGCAATGTAATTTTTTGCCTCCTCTAAAGAAATTTACTCTTTTCTTTAGAATCATTTCAGGTCTGGCCTTATTAGACTGTAAGATGTTACCGGAGAACTTAACAAACTTGTCTTTGCATACAGTATATTGCCACACACTATGCGCTCTCTACAGTTTATGTTTATTCTTTATTTCATTTGCAAATGCCTTGCATTTGCAGACATCCTACTGCTGGATTTTTCTGGATTCTGTATATTCTGGATTTTTCTATATCATTTTGTGTTTTTTAACCATCAGTCTAAAGTTTTATAATTCTCAAGATTTTTGTCTGTTTACTTTTACAAATGCAGTATTTTTCTGTCTTCTCAATCTTGGCAGTGTTCTATCTGTACCTTAGGACTTACACTTGACAGTACTTGATGTTGCAGTATTTCTAAGAAAAACAGGTTCCTCTGTCACTTTTAATTAACTTTCACCCACTTTGTGTGAGGTAATTTCAGTTTTGAACTTTGTATGCTGTATGTGCGGTGTTAATTGTACTTGAAGTATTGTAATTAGCCTATCATTCAAACTCTTCTGTGGTTTGTGTCAGTGATTATCTACTCACCTGTGTAGTGGTAATCCACTCAATTTTTACTCTTCCATTTAATGTGTAAACACTTTATTATGTGAGTGATATCAGCTTTTGTTATATTATATCGTGGAATGATAAAGATGTAACCGAGATAATGAGCATTCCAAAGCTGGTTTGCAAGGGCAATTCTTGCTTCATTTATTAGGTTCAGCTGAGGGAAAAACAGAGTACAAGAATGGAAATTACGTAGAAGCCGATGTAAAACAGGGACTGTAAAGCGCCCTGAATGTTACATAGAATGTTTTGGAGCAAAATTGCCGGCAATTGTGGTGGAAGCCGATTCAGAACAATCCTCTGTCTTGATGTATAATATTTGTAAAGAAAATCCACATGGAATACTTTTTAAACCATGATGTGGCCAAAGGGAAATGACAGGATGAAGGTCTTGGAACCGAATCCAGTCAAACTGACCCTCAGTATGTCTGAAAGTCAAAGGCACCCTTTTATGAAAATGTTCATAAAACTCTTCATGACTTGAAGAGAGGGTCTGCATACCATTAAATTGTAGGGAACCCTGTAGAGTCCCCTTTGTTCTAAAGCTGGAGCTCCAAGAGAAAGCCGCGTTTCTAGAGTGAAAACTGTCCCTTCTGTTTCTCTGCAGTCAGTCCGCAAGCCACTTGAATTGTATTAGACTAATATAAATTTAAACCCATGAGAAGTGTGTTATCTACCCTTTGATAAACAATGAAGCGTGTGTGAGAGAATCTCGAGTACACACACCCATGCTCAGTGCCACTGAGTCCTGTTTATACACACACTCGATCCACTGACCTCAAATTCCTTGAGACATGTACTACTTTCCACATAAACAGATCAGAAAAAAAATGTAATGGCAATTGAATGTGTCCAGGAAGTAAAAGGCTATTTTTCTCAAGTCCCCTCTGCCTCAGTCTGGGGATTCAGGTGCTGTTTCCTGTTTCTGAGATGTAAATCATAAAGTAATGGCTGACACATCTCTTAAATAAAAGAGAAGACAGGAAAGGGACACGCTGAGTTTGTCTTCTGTTGTTGTGGAGTTCTTAGAGGGTCTTCCTGAAATAGAAGGCAAACAAGTAGTGGACGTCTCTGGAAAATACTGTCAACAGGAACACTCATCAGAGGAAGGAGTGCTGTTTAGTGCCTTGAGTAATACTGGTTCTCCATTGCCCTACATGTTGAATTGCATTCTTTTGATTTTTGCACGTCATATAGCCAGATTACAACATCAGTTGGCATTAAGCACATATGCAGCTGTAGCCTCCACTGATTTCTATATTAATAATATAGAGCCTGACATACAGACTTGAACAAACATAGGCTAGATAGTAGCTTACATTCATACAAATAATAACAAAGTGAAGGTCTAAGGGTGATCTAAAACAATCTGAACAGATAAGACAGAATATCCATCCATCTTCTAAAGCACTTTATCTAGTACAGGGTCACAGGAGAGCCAGAGCCTATCCCAGCAAGCAAAGGGAACAAAGTGGGGTACACTTTGGCTGGGATGCCAGTCCTTTGCAGGGAGGACAGGCACAAACACACACTCACACCAGGGCCAATTGTCCCAGAAGCCAATTAACCTACCAGTATGACTTTGGATTGTGGGAGGAAATCCACACAAATAGTGGGAGAATGTACAAAATCTACACAAGCAGCACAGCAGGAATTGAACCTAGGGCCCTACCACTGCAAGGCACTGAGGATAACCACTGAGGATAACCAGAACATGTGGTACAATATAAAGTTTAAATTAAAGCTGAACTGAAAAATATTCTTCAGTTTAAATGAAGAAAAAAAAAATCAAAATGCAATGGAGAGTTCTCAGATCTTTTGGACTAATGCCAGCTGTGAAAAATAACCTCAGAAGTTAATACGATCACTTTGTTGCGGCTCAAATGCCTGTTAGTGTACGCTTTTTAAGTCAAGACACAACTCATAACTTTAAAAAGACAGGCAAATAAAACTGAGGACTGCTCCTAGAAAATGGTCCTTTGGGACATGTTTAGTTTGGCTATGGGTTCATCTGACCTTGCAGTTAGCTTTTTACACCAAATAGCAATCATGCAAATAAGAGAAGAAATAAAAACGTGATTGTGATACAAGTATGCTCAGCTCCTGGAGTTCTACAATCCAGCTAATACATCTCCTTCTACATCTAAGAACCTGAAAAAACAGTGAAAGATATTAAACTGGCCCAGTTAAGATAACAATTTCATCAATTTTGCAGTCAAGAACAACCTGTGGAGTCTTTGGCCTTCCAGAAGTGGAGTTGTTCCCTTCAGTATTAAAATGGGTATATTAAAAACATTTTGGGTGGAGATGTTATTAACATCAATGTAATTATCAGTGTTTCCTCACTGTGTGAATTCCAGTGCTTAAACAGCACCGCGGCATCGCAGATGGGGTTGCTTGAGAGTGTCCTACAAATTTGAACTGCTGAGCATCTCAATCAGGAAAGAAAGACATTCACTCAGCTCTATGACCCAGACATCGCCAGCCTGAGATTGCCTAAGCTGTGGTGCACAGGACTCAGTGTAACAGGACTCAGTGAGTTACAGAAGTGACGTGACCCTCCTCCAAAACCTAAACAGCGTAAAACTCTGCCGCAGTCTTCTGGCATGGAGGAGTAATCCACTGTCTAAGGAGTGGCACCTGCTTGGCATTGAATGCCAGCGGGGCAGGGAGAGCTGCTCTCTTCACACTGGTGCCAGTGTGGATTTCTCAGGTGGAGTTCTTCTGGTCGCCGACTTTGCTGCAGACGAGAGCTGTGAAGAAATCTCAGGGAAGTGTAAAGAGGCTCAGTGCACCGAGTGAAGTCCCAGAAAGGACGTCACCCCCCCCTCTGAAGTCTAGACGGTGTAGAACGGTGGAAAACCAAGACTTTTGCCGAGATGAAATTGTCCACTGTCTGGGCAGCTGCACTGTGAGTGCTCAGATCCCACAAGTAACCAGTATCAAATCGCAGCAGGAGCAGGGAGAGCTTTACTCGTCACACGTAATTGGCAAAGAAGGCCAGGATCCGCACAGCAGCGATACCTGGTATGTGCCAGGTGCTAGCAGGCTTGCAGTGATGTCAGGGAGTGATGCGACACTCCTCCATGTGGCACTAGTTCTCCTGTCAGGCACCGCGCAGCTCGCAGCATCTCAGACGATGAATGGCTCTGATAGGCAGGTGTGTGGGGGGAGCAGAACAGAAAGACTGTCTGCAGTCTCATTCTCCCCATCCAGGTACAGGAATCACTGCTGGAGAGCCAAGCCCTAAGAACTACTGGCAATTCCAAAGCGAGTGGATATACCGTATAAGAAAAATAAATAATGAAAACAGGGGGATGGCTGGCCACTGCAAAATTTCTTTTCAATTCGATCAAAATCAAGGTTTATTATTACTCACGTACTGTACATGCACTTGACTTGTGAGAAGCGCAGGTGACCACATTGTCTTTCTTTTCTTCAGGGACAATCCAGATTCGAAAAATTGTTCGCTGTAGTCTGTGGCTACAGGAAACTAGTGTTCTTGCAGGGTTCTGGCGGGTGACAGATGTGATGAATGCCAAGCATTCCCCAGCAAACTCTAACCCCTCAAACTGAGGGACTCCTAGTAACACAGGGCCATAGGGCACAGCCTGGTGTTGAACCTGCAATTTTCAGGCTGTAGCACACATCCAGTATTCAGATAAGATTTTAGACCCCTTGGTATCCTAGACTTAAACTCCTTACCCCTTTTCCCTCTTTTTGATGCTAACATTGTATGTTAGGTTCCACAGTAACTTTCTGGTGGATAAGTGTTAAAGCTGAAGTCCAGTTCTGAAAACTGATTAAGCTTTTTTTTTCTGTGGTGTTTTTCAGAAAATTATGTTATTTCACAAAGTGTCATCTCTAGGACACTAGATGCGTGCAATTTCAGAGAGAGTGTGAAATTCATGTCGAAGTAGCAACTTCAGGATTGTGTTCTGGCAAAACAATTTGGAGTAGGTAAAATTTCTGTTATTTTGTTGTACTGCTGAAAAATGTGTGTTTCCTAATGATATATTTTAACTGTATTTTTTGGTTATGTTTTAAAACTTCAGAATTATGTGAAAACAGCTTTTCAAAAATATGGTGTCTTTGAAAGAAAAACTCCCTGTAGCCCTTTACACAGAGAAACGCTTGGTGTAAACCTGCATAACTGACAACTTGAGCTATTACAAACTCCCTCTCTGAAACTACCTGCAAGTTTTGTGGAGGATGCCCCCACTCTTTTCCCAAAGGTAAAACAGAAGCATACATGTTCTCTCCTGCATTAATTAGGCTCTGTGGGCTATATTATTAATGTTTAGTAAATCCTGTCTTGATGAAAACTTTGTAATGTCTTGACATGACATGAGCTATAAAAGACCATTTACTGTTGCATTGCACATCCTGTTACAAAAGATGAATTACTGTAGAGTCCAGAAGCTATTTTTCTTTTAATTTAAGGAAGAATAAAGATTGAAAAAAAAAAACGATGGTAAACAGATCCGTTACTTCGGATTCCTCACATAATTCAAACTATCATTCCCCCTTTGTGCTGAAAGACAGCAGTCAGCATCTGACATTCCACCTGTTAAATGTTTCCGTCGTGTAGAAGTTAACCGTCATTTAAAAAAAAAACAGGCCCGTTGTATAGTAATACACAACGTAGCACGGTCTTTCATCTTGGCTCATTGGGGACCTACAGTACTAAGGATTCAGGGACAAATTGGATTGGAACTAGTATTATTATAGCTGTTGCTGAAGCTTTTGCCATTTTCCCCTTTTTTTGAGGGCGCTGGAAGGGTATCGCCGCTGCCTTGCAGCCCCTGAAGCCCTGGGCTCGACCCTGGACCTGTATGCCCCCGGCGTGAAGCTCGCAGGCTCTCCCCATACAAGTTCAAGCCTGCGAGGGACTGGTGTTTCTTGAAGGGTGCGGTTTTTCACGGCACCCTGTTATTGCCGGGTTAGAGTCTGGCTCACCGCGACCCACCAGAGATGAAGCGACAGAACGAGGCTGGAAGCCTTGAATCTTGTTTAAACTCCAGCGCTGAATTTGTTATGTACATTATATGAATATGAACTCAATTGCTCACTGACCACATTGTGCACTGTACGGATCCTGAACTTTGTGGGCATCAGTTTTGAGGTCGAGGTCCCAGTGTCTTGTTTTTTTTTTGTTTGAGAACTGGATAATTTCTCAAAATGTATTAATTTTACGCATCGGCCCGGTGCGCTCTGTCGGGAAGCGCTATATAAAATTAAATTTGACTTGTTTTGATTAAGCAGCAAAGCTTAAAAAATGTGTAGACGTCAGTGCCCTGAAGTCATATACAGACAGTACACTGCCGTCCCAACCCAGGGTTGCTTAGTCGCTGGTGCGAGCAATCCTTAACAGCTGCCAATGTTAAATTTCAGCCCAGGGCTGAAATCTTTATTCGTACAGTATGTTAAGTATCTGGTTAGACAACTTCAGCAAACTCTGTAACAACCTTTCGTTGCTGGTAACTATGCTAGTTAATTGCCATTTTCAGCTTACAGTATACAAACGTTTTCTTTGAAGACGAGCTAGAATGACGTTAATTGACATTGCGGGGTTTATTTATCAAATGGTACACTAAATATTTAAGGACCAAAAATGTTGAACAAGCAAAGCAGTTGGCTGCAAAATGTAGAACGACAGTCGTCTGATACCGCACGTCTGATAAATTTTATTGCTGAAGAACCGGAATTAGTGCCTTAAGTTGATGGAGAGAATATATTTACAACATTGGGTTGGCAACGAGTTTTATCATTTGAATTTAATGCAATTCACTGACATTATGACAAATCTACCTCGGGTACCTCTTTAATCTGCAGGTAGTGAAGTACTGTACAGGGCAATTAAATCTGTGCTGTTGCATCTTTGTGGAGTTTTGCTTAATTGGTGTCTTTCGGCCGGTTAGAATGTTCTAATTATTTTAAAGACAATAAGGTTGATAAGCAATAATAATACTAGCGTGGGGGCGAATCCGGTCTCTTCCTTTTAGGAATTATCCAGATTTATTGGATCGTATTTAAGAAACACTCTTTTAATTATGGATTTCTTTAAATACGTCATTTTAGGCCTACTTGTAAAAAATACATTTATTTACTCACCGATATCGTTTAAACAACAGTTATAATATTGTATTAATCTAATTTTCAGAACAATAGAATTGCTGTAGTTTCCTAAAAAGCAACAAGTATAATATTGCAATACTTATTATTCAATTCCATCAGGTGACGTTTATTAAGTCATAAACTACAGTACATGCGAACAGAATACGTCTGTGTTTTAATACATCTCCTCATTAATTTAATCATTTTTCAATTGAACTACTTTAGGCTAATAGACACATTGGTTTGTCTTGTTTCAACAACAACCATTTACCCATACACTTTCTAACCCCTTAAACGTCATAACATGTCACGAAATCAAAGAGAAAAAAATATTTAAAACGTTGTGTTTCTAATGGGGTACCGTCGAAGATTACCCCCCCCCCCCCCCAATCCGATTAATTACTTAATGAAGTAGAGAATTACAATCCCAAAACAGTCAATAACCTGAAATATTTGAATTAGAAATTTAAGATAGCTCTTCCCTGTAAATTCAAAACTGATAGACAGTATCCGATGCATGTACTGTATGAAGGGATAGGATGAGGTTGTTAAAACAGAAAAAAAATGTTAATTACACAAAACGTCAAGCCAGAACGCAAAGACCAATGTTGTGGGAAGTACGAGCGCAGTTTTCATTTTATAACAGGTTGGATGAGGTGATCTTCCCCTCTTGACTCAAGTTAAGTCGCAAACGAGGAGGAGCCGCAAAACCCTTCGGGGCTTCAGTTGGAACCTGCTCCACAAATATAAATAGAGCTTCCCTAAACCCGAGGAAGGAGTAAATCACAGTCTACGAGGGCTGAGTTCAGCACACTTCTTAAAGTCTGGGGAAGGAGCAATTTTTGGCTTTTACCGCACACCAAATGAATGGCTCATTGAAACGCTGAAAACAAGTAAGAGGGGAGAGTAAGACAAAATCAGTATTTAAACGAAAGGGGATTCTTTTAAATTTGTTATAAAGTTTGGACATATTGTGTTTTTTTTCCCCCCAAGGTAAAATAACGAAAATAATAAGTAAATAGCCGTTTTTGAGGGGGGCAAATAAACTAGGAATACAAAAATAATAAGATTTAAAATAATATCAACGATTAATTACTTAAGATTCCGGAAAAGGGAAAGTGAAAATCTCAGCTGACGTTCACAGCCAGCCAGGACTCGCAGATGGCTGCTTTGATTAGTGCCTATTCCTCGTGGCCGGAGAGTTTCGAGCGCTCCGCGGGAGAAGGGGAGCTGCCCGAAGGACACACCGCGCACAGATCCCCGGGGGACAAAGGGTCGGAGCCCCGCATCAGAAGACCCATGAACGCTTTCATGGTGTGGGCTAAAGACGAGAGGAAGAGACTCGCTGTCCAGAACCCCGACCTTCACAATGCAGAACTCAGCAAGATGTTAGGTGAGATTTCACGGATGAGCAAGGCGTCTTGCATTCACATATACAGTATATTGTGCTTTTCAATAGTTGGGGAAACAGTACAGAAAAGCCTTAAAGGAAAAATTAACCGAGTGTCCTTTTACATGCATTCGTGTATGTGTTAGAGCTGTTTCTTATGATGAACAATTTAATGTTGTTTTATTTAACATCTAAGCTTTTCTTCGCTTGAAATCGATTTTTATTGCACCTTCCTCAATTCTAATTGAAATTGACACAGTTTTATTTTAAGGAGAGATGATGAAGTCTGACACTAAAATAAATTACATGCGGAACCTGGTAGAGTCTTAGAGAAAACTTTTCTTAATAGGTCACACAGCGAAAGGTACCTGCACTGAAAGTAGGATACTGTACATCTAGTTAAAGTACCTTCACTTAGAAGATTACTTGACACCTGAGAGTGAAAAGTACCTGAACCGAAGTCGGCAAAACCTGCTTGACCGCAAGCTCAAGCTCAAGCTGTAAAATAAATGAAAATAAAACCTTGACATACTTAACATTTTTTCACACAATTTCAGAAACAAAAGTTGTAGGTTAAACTCAACGCTTTTCACACAGCTTCGTTTAAGGTGTCTTAAATGTAATTCAGAATCTGTTCTAAATGTGTTTGATGTAGTAATATGCTTGTGAATATAAAAACGTCAAAGGTGTAATTGAAGAAATGTTTTTATATAGCTGCCTTTGATTATATTTCTGTATGAATGCTGGAATGTTAAAACTAAATATTACATTAATGAGATTTTCGTTTGGGCTTCAAGGCGCTTTTGTAACACCGTAAAAAACCTATAAAGGATTTTCTCCAGCGATTGAATTTAACGATTATTTCAAATCAACTTTACGGCCGTTAATGATTTTTTGTTTTAAAAAGTTTATTTTGAAGTTATTTTAACTGTAACTTATTGGTTATTTCTGTAATCTTCCACATTCAAATTAATAATCTTTCGTTGGGTTTGTCTGGGTTAGAAACAAAACCGACGTTTTAAATATGTTTTTGAAGCATGTGACGAGTTGTGGTAGCGCATAGTGCTCATTTTCAGCACCAAGGTTCTGTTTAACAAAGATAGTGACCGATAACCTTCAATGGATGCGCTATGAATCGACCGACTCAAATTCAATAGCTTGTAAAGTCCGGCTAACTGGTGTAGATATTCAGAAAATAGCTAATGATGGTGAATAACGGTACAAAACTTTTAAAATTACGTATTTGTTAATTTGTGTGTTCACAGTCTTCACACAGTAGTCAAGGTAAACCTTTTAACTTTATTTTCGCAACTAATTTTTATTCTTTGAGCTTTAAAATATCCCCAAATTCCAATGATACACACTTTAAAACGTTTTAAGGCTCCATGGCAGTAACAGTTCTTTTAAGAATGAATCCTTACAAGACGCGCATTAACAACAATAAACAATAGGAAAATCAAGACTTTATATATTAAAATTTAGATTGACTCACTTCAACGTCTTCTTGTCAGTTTATAGCATCTTTATCATTTGAAATAACTAAAAATAATACTGACAAATAATGTCACAATTGTATGATAAAAGCATTTATTTTCAAAGCCACCTTGCAAGCACACAAGAATGCTGAATGATACTATTTTACCTGCAATATTTGATGCATGTATCCAAAGACCTGTATTGGTCCATGATCGTTAGAATACCATGTGATATGAAGATTATTTTGATTTAAGAAGTGTCAGAATAAAGCTGTACTTTGAAACTGGTAAAGATACTAATATGGACATACTGTAAAAGAAGAGTTTCATTGCTAAATTGAAAAATCTAAAATCGCATTCATGCCACCCAAATATTTGGGGCTGTATACCCCAAGATTTTTTCCTCTTCAGTCCTCATTGTGGATGCTAGATTTTTAACTTAAATCATGCAAATCATCATTTTAAAAAAGTGAAACACTGAAGCACTCTGTGACTGTGTTCAAACTGCATGGTCAGTTATTGGCCACTGGATTTCCATAACTGATATTCTCTACTACAAAAAACCCTATAGCTGCATAGAAAAAAACACACTGTTGGTGGTTTATATGTTAATTGTGTTGGATGATGCACCTCAACTTCAATGTGTACCCTAAACTACACTCAGACATTTGAGACTCTTCTAAAATCCCAGAATATGTTGGGTAAGAAGCATGGATAACTCACTGGCACAATAAATCACAAGAATAAACACAGCATGCTGATTAAAGAGAAGAAAGAGCTCAAGTTCTGTTTTTCTCATTGACCTTATTTTGTGGTCAGACTCTTCCTGTTGCTTTATTTCCCCATCCTTTGGGTGAAGTGGAGTCTGATGCACTACCTTCCTTCCACCTTAATTCTGACACATGCAGACAACAAGTCGGTCTATCAGTGAACCATACCTTGGCAAACTAGAGCGAGTGGGCAAATGTTCTTTAAATTATGAGCAACCAGGAATTAACTTTATGTACTGCTTCTGTTACGTAGTTTTTTTTTTAAATCAATGTTAACCTTACTTTTCTTTTAAAGCAATCCGTGAAGTCTTAAACAGGATTTCCTTGCCCTTCTGTCCTAGCTGGACATCACCATTTCAGTGTTTTATCACTATTCCAGTTCAGGATGAGGAACCTCAGATCAAATCCTATTCCAGACAATCTCTTATTGCATGGTCAGTCAGTTCCGAGGCCAATCTGACTGAATTCCTGAGATTTAAAAAACTGGCTGTTGGTTGTATGACAGGAAACAGTGACTATATGCTGTAGAGATATAGCAAAAATAAAAGATGTGTCATACAGGGCTTCCAGAGCATGACATTTAATACAGTACATGTTACTCCCGATTTCAATTAAGATGAATCCATCTTATTTAGTGTACCGACATTAATCTAATATGTTTTATTTTGTTTAAAATCTAACAAAATTGAATTTGAACGCATTCATTTAGTTCAGGATTTCAAACACGGTTGCTCGCCTTTAAGGACTTGAATGGTTTGATTCCTCAGTCCGTCAAAGAACTGCTCCTTATCTGTCTATACGCCTGCACTTTGGTTGTATTCCTTGGACTCCAGCTGTCTTCCACTTCCGAGATTAAACTCCAAGACCGTGGAGACTGTGCAGTCTGCCCTGTTACTCCGGCAGTGGAATGATCTCCAAGCACATATTAGATGTTACAAGTCAGTCACTACTTTCAAATCCCGTCCTCAATGTGTCTGTATTCAATTTCTTTGTCCCTGTCCGAACTGTTTTATTCGTCGTCTTGTTTGCTTGGAAAGCCCGTGACAATGTGTCACGAAAGGTAATATATAAAGTAGATATTATTATTACAAAAATGGACCCAATTATCAAAACCATGGAAAAGACATTCATTGGCCTCCAGCACATATATGTTACAGACTTTATATAATTAGATGCACCACTGCAAATATCCCTTATATTCCAGTTTAAGTGTTTGCAAGACTATACATGAGTCTTTTCCTTCATCTTTATTAGTGCAATAGGCATATGAAAAGTATGCTTCAGACATGAGCTGTGCATATATTAACAAATCTGAAAACTACTCAATGCAGGGCATCTTGAACAATGAAGAAGTTAAAGGCATCAATAAACGTTACGTAAATTGACTTACATTTGCTTTGTCAACCTCCACTTAATTTTTTAACATATTATGTTTTGAGAGACATATTTTATAATACAATAAACATTTTATACAGGAACTAATGGGAAATGATTTTTTTCCCTGCACTTTACTAACTTACAAATTAAGCCTGCAAAAGGCAGAAATTAGTGGGAGAAATCCATTAAAGGGGATAAAAAGAAATCTTTAAAAATAAGTTACTCAGTCGGATATATACTATTGCATAATATAAAACCATTTAGAAAGTCCTTTCATAAACATGGTATTATCCATTCAGCCAGACAATACATACTGTAAAATGGTCATTTTAAGAGGATAATTACCTACGTAGTTTAACCAGAAATGTAGGATACTTTCTGTAGATTTATGTATAATAGTGCCACGAACACTTGCATTTTTAGGTTTTCTTACTTTAGTAATTCAATGATAGATATATATATACAGTATATACTGTATTTTTTTTAATCAAATCAACAGCTGTCACTGTTTAGACAAGCTCACCATTCTGATTCTTGCTGCCCTTTTCTTAGACTGATGATGATGCTGAAGTTCAAATCTGTGTTCAGATCTCAGAACAGTCCTCATAAAAAAGAGCAGTGGTGGTGTTAGCCCATACTTACTTTCTTTTGGGACTTTACTGGTCTTTTTTACTTTATTCACTTGATCCTACAGTATATTGTAACTGTTTAATATTACTCAGAGAGGTTACATAATAAGCTGTGGGAACCATGGTCACAGAGAACAGTGCAGGAAAATGGAGGAGTTTTTCTAAATGAAGGATGGCGCTTTGAATTTTCCTTTGTGGGTAAATGTATGAAAAGACTTTAGAATTATTATCTTTGGAAGAATAACCCATTATCTTGGTTTCTGCAATAAAAGTCATTTCAGTTTCATTTTTGATACGATTTCATCACTTGCATAGTTTTCTAACAGGAAAAGCCCTGTAGGAAGTATTTTATGCTGTGACTGTACAGGTCCAGTAATATGTAGGTCAAGGATTGTAGCAGAAATCCATGCATGATATTTTGCGATATGGAGATTGGCATTACGACATTCAAATATTAAGAGTTTACACTGATACTGGTGCGGCTGTAACAGTGAGTCCAGCGCCAGTCTCAAAGATAAAATTATGCAGGGAGTTTATATCACCAAAACCAAGATGATTCTTAAAGCTGGCATTAACAGTCCTCACCATTGCACTATAGCTACAAGACAATGATCCTGTACAAGCAGGACACAGCCTTCTTTGCTAACAGCCAAGTTGATGTCAGGTTTCCTGCATTTCATACTGACCTCTGATGATGTAATTGGGTTTCTGAGGTTTTACGTGTAATTGAGTAGATCTCAGTTGATCAATTGTTCCTATCAATTAGCAACTTAGTAGATTGCTAGGTAGAATTGACTGCTGGGATCAAGCGATATTTGATGGGTGGACGCTGAGTCCCCTTCGAACCTCATGTCGTGACGTTTCTGTCAACTACATTCTCAGTTAGAACGTCTCTTTTTCACTGACATCATGACATTATTGCAGTATGACTAACACTGATGATCTTGCGTGCTTTTCATGTATGAAGACATCACATTTGCAGGCACAACTTCACATTTCTTACTGCGAACATGCCTTTTTTGTCATTTCGTATGCAGGAGTTAACGAGGACTGGGAAGTGGACGTGTTCCACTGGCAAGCTGCAAGGCCTCAATGAGTCAGATTTAAACAGAATAATTGTTAATGTTGCATAATAAATTCATTATGCGTATATGAAGTGTATGCTGTAGTTTTAAAAGCTTAACACCAACACCAGTAATCATGGGAAAAGACCTACAGTATTTTCTTTTTGTTCTTTTTTTGTATTTGTAATCTCTAAATATCTGGAATAATTCAGTGAATAAGAATTTTGTTGGTGACAAATTATGTTCTAATTTGAGCAATGGTTTTTATTAGTTTTTTGTGCTGTTTTGTAAACATCATAATTTTCTTTCCCCTTTTGTAAGTGAACTGTGAACTACAGTAATATTTGAGGGAAAGAGGAAAACACTATTCGTTGTATTTAATGTACAGCATATAATATCAACAAATAATATGGACTGTGTTTTCAGTATAGTAATATTGAAGTCAAGAATTAAATACACATGTATGTTATTTTAATTCATTTTCACTGAATTCCACAAATAATTAATTGCTGAAGGTACAAGTGTTGTTATTCAGAGAACACTTTGTTTGAATTTAGCTGTCAGGATGCGCTTTCAATGCATGAAGTGTTTGGAGGTATTGAATCTCCTCTAGGATTTCCTGCCTGCTCTCCATGGTTTATAAAATGAGTTTGAGTTTGAGGAAAACTGATCAGATGATTTTTTTAATTTCAGTTCTTCCTTTTAGTCTCACTTTTCTGTTTTGTATCTGACCTTTCATAATATCCAATAAGTACACTGACAAATTAAATTGCAGGCAGTTGACGTATAGTCTTAAAAGGTTTAGGTGGAGAAAAGTTCCCCTTGATAGTGAACAGATTGTTTTGTACATTTTTATTTATTACTTTGAAAGGAACTCAGCATGCACCTTGCAAATACTACACCCATGTCTTGTACACTCTCCTGATTAATGTGTGTATGTTGGAAGCGTGTTGATTTTTGAAGCACCAAATGTTACTAGTCAAGGAAGACTTTCTGATCCTCAAGTCCACGGGCTGAGGAATGCTAGGTTACTGCTGTGAGTGCTGTGGTTGGGGCAGTTTCACTCTTCAATCTGACCTGGACGTTCCAGGCCAGTGCTCTGGTACAGTGACTGAGAACACTGTGCTCTAGGAGTTACCATCCCTCAATTAAAACATTAATCCAAGGAGGTCCTGCTACTTGGATGAAGGATCCCATGATCCTTATGTATGAATTTTGGGATTATGTGTGGACATGCAGCAGTGTTATGAAATGTGAGATATAAAAACGATGATTATTATTTTAAATCTTCCCACATTTTATGGCTCAAGATCTTAATCCTGGTTTAAAATAAAAAATACCCCAACATCTCAGGACTCTAGTTGTATTTGGGTGTTCTGTCATGAAATCCATGTGTTTGCTTCTTTATTCTCATCGGAGCTTTATTTAGGTTTGATGAGAATGTTTTATCCAGTTACTAAAACAAAAGCCTTTATCATTTTGAATATGTGATACCTTGTGGTTTTTATACTGATTTCTGCCTACACATACTGTCGTGTAACATTCATAGAAAACAGGCTTAAGTCAGTGTGGCTTTTTTTATTGATCATTTTGGATAAAGTTACTTTTCAGAAATGAAATCCTGGAGTACATCTCATGAATTTTGTTTTTGCAATCTGTTCTTACATTAAAAATCTTATTCCGATGTAGGAACAGAGTTTGAAACTGATAAAAAAAGGGTTGGTTGTTCCTTGTGCTAAAAGTTCATCTAACCTAAGAAATAGACTAAATTTGTCTTACGAAATGTAAGAAATTAAAAACATCAGGAGAATAGTTTAGGTTGTAATTTTGGAATGCAGACGACTCCAATCCATGATTACAGTTAGTGCAAGAACTTGCTTCCTACAGCGTTTCCCGTCTCATAATAAAGCACGTAAAAGGGAAACATAAATCAAGGTAGGAAGGTTAATTCGAAGTGAGTCAACCGAAAATTCCACGATATTTGGAGAGTTTTCGAGCCTTTCATCTTATTGTATTGTTTTCGAGAAAGCGGCAGTTTAGCGGAGCCCGTCCAGTACGTCAGAGCAGCGCAGTAATGTTGTTACTGTACTGTACATACGCCTGCAGCTCTCCTTTGTGAAATTAGTTCAGTTTATTGACAGGAAATGATTTGCTTCATGCACCATGTGTGAGGTGACTCAATGAAAAAAGTTTGGAGCTGGAAACCTTGCCAGTCTGATTTGTTAATCCGGATCTAGAACACTGTATCCTATTCGTGGGTTGCGGGTACTGTAGTAAAACAGTGCACGTGATGCCACTGCCAGCTGGCATGGATATTTCAGAAAGTTTGTGTGAATAAGAGCTACAGCTACGTTAACATTTCACGACAAAACATTTACAAACAGCGAGTATATATATATACACGTACAGATGCACAAAGCGTTTTTACAGGTATTTAACAAGACACATTTTATACAATCTGTTGGGAATCATAAAGCAAAAAAGCAGATACTGTACATTCACACTGGAAATAATCAAACAAGTGTGATTTTAATGTCATTAATTTTGTTGTTTTGTTTGTTGCTTTTTTATTTTTACTTGTCCTGGGATGTCTAAGAATATAAACTTGTTTCATTGCCTTTATGGTATCTCTTTTGTAAAATATGTCGCATTCAATCTGTTGAAAGTTTCACCATTTTATTTTTTCTCCATATGAGTACTGTACAGTACGTCACTAATCTAAAATTAACGTATCTGTAGTTACAAATGTTGTGTATGATACATGTTTTTATTTAAAAAAAAAGAAAATATACAATACTTTAGACCAGCTTCCAAATACAGTTTTTATTCATGCTTCTGATACCATTATTTTCTGTTTAAAACATGAGTATTGCTTTTAGAACCTCAGATATGTATTGACTCTCACTGCTTTGGTTTTTTTAATATGGCGACTGACTGACACGTGCTGTTCCGCAGTTTTCACGAGAGGGAAAACACAAAGTGGCTGTAACGCAGTTCCTGAGGCAGCAGAGAAACTGCGACGCACTGAACTAACTCCTCTTTCCTCTCGGTTTTTAAGGCAAGTCCTGGAAAGCCCTGACCCCGCCGCAGAAAAGGCCGTACGTGGAGGAGGCGGAGCGGCTGAGGGTCCAGCACATGCAGGATTACCCGAATTACAAGTACCGCCCGCGGAGGAAGAAGCAGCTCAAGCGCATCTGCAAGCGTGTGGACCCCGGCTTCCTGCTCAACGGCCTGTCCCCGGACCAGAACGTCCTCCCAGACAACCGCAACTGCCGGCCGGGGCTGGACAAGGAGGAGGACAGCAGTTTCTCCTCCAGCCCCGGTCTGCCCACGATCAGGAGCTTCAGGGAGCCCCCGAGCTCCAGCGGCAGCTTCGACACCTACCCTTACGGGCTGCCCACACCCCCCGAGATGTCTCCGCTGGACGCCATCGACCACGATCACGCCTCCTTCTACTCCTCCTCTTGCCCCGACGACCCCCGTCCCCCTCATATGAATGGCCCCACCTACCACTCTGACTTCTCCCAGGGCGCCATCCACTGTGGGGGGCCCCTCAGCCAAATGCCCCTGCCCCAGACAGGGGCTGCCATGATCCCTCCCCCTTCCAGCTGTCCTCCCCAGCTCTCCTACTACAGCCCTCCTTACCCCACCATGCATCACAATCTGCACGGCCACCTTGGGCAGCTGTCCCCACCTCCTGAGCACAGCAACCTCGAGACCTTGGACCAGCTGAGCCAGGCAGAACTCTTGGGAGAGGTGGACAGGAATGAGTTTGACCAATACTTAAACTCCACTGGTCACCCTGACCAAAATGGCATGACCATCACTGGGCACATTCAGGTCACACCAACTTCTGTTTCCTGTCCCACCAGTTCTTCAGAAACCAGCCTGATCTCGGTGCTTGCCGATGCAACAGCAGCCTATTACAACAACTACAGTATCTCCTAAGTGACCCTGCCCCTTGACTGAAAGAGACAGAAGCAATTCAGGGGCCCTTAAGCACAGTATTATGGTCAGAGACAAAGACAGACAGAGTGAGAAAGGACTGGGCTCATAGACATCTCAGGGTTGCACAAACACTACACAATAAAGCATATTGTTTTGCTATTTCCATTTTGCGCTCTATTGGACTAATCAAGACTTGTTGGAAGTGTTTGAGTTTTCTTGCTTTGTTGTCACTGTGGCATGTATAAATGCTATCTTACCTATTTAAGCATAATGTTCCACATTACGGTTATATGCATTTTTGTTTTAAACTAATTGTTTTCTTTCTTTGTTGTGTTTGATTCTTTAGAGCTTGGGCTAATGTCTCTGTATCATGTCAATGAACTGGGATTTTACCCACTGAGGGGTTTATTTTTTATTTTTTTATAATCAACAATACCCAGGCACGTCTTAAAGCAAATCCTGTCATAGAATGTATGATAATGTCCAGAATTTATTGATATTGGTGTAATATGAAGAAAACACTTTATAGAGTTTTGATAGTCTTCTGTTCCCTGTCTTATACATACAGTATGTACTCCTGAAATAATAATGTTAATAATATTAATAAGAAGAAATGCTGATTTAGGTTTGTGAAATGAAATTAATTTAAATAAAATACACAATTTTATACACAGTATATTGTCAATTAAATATTTATATATATATTAAAAAGAACAGCTATACATTTGGTCAATAGAATAGCTGTCAACAGGGTGGACTGTCCCATTTATTGTCTTGATGGTTGCAGACAGATGGTTCATTTTCCCATTTCTACCACTCTTTTGCTTATCTCTTCCTGTCAAAGAACACTATTTTCTGAGCAAGTGGGGAGAACTACAATCAGTGACCTTTCATATATTTTCCAGGCTCTTGGTGTCTTTTCCTAGCACTACTCTTGAACAGTACAGAGCTTAATGACCATTGATAACATCCAGTGATGTAGGACCGATGGCAACTGCTGGACTGATTCTCCTGCATTGGGAAAACATGTTACTCAATTTGATTGAAGTGACAGTTAGCAATGAAAGAATACATTGGTGTTGGAGAATGACAATTAACCTGCAGGGTTAAAAGGAGGGGTAAAATATTGCCTTTTCCCAGTTAAATTTACTTTTATGTCTCTAACATATTTGGATGGAAAAGAAAACAGAAAATGTGATTTGCAAGAATGTGTTGCAAAGAAACACATTTTCATTTGATAAATGCTTATCTAATGAAATATGGGGGTTGGATGTGTCTAAGTACAATCTATAGGAACCATGTACAGTACTTTTCATTTATGTGCACCTAAGGGGTCTGCTGTCTGACAGTATCATCTTACCTCAACTGGTGAAGAACATAAGGGTGAAGGATAGTGTGATCATTTAGAACTTTTTTTTACAGAACAGAAGGAGGAGGGATGAATCTTGATTTTATCAAGATAGCCTGCACACATGAGATGCATTGTCCTTCTAAAGACTTTACATGACACATGCAATCTGGTAGTGGCATAAAATGTGGTTTTGAAATGAGAAAATAATTTCTTTTACATCAATAAAGATGGAAGAACACAGTAAACAACACTCCAGGAAACGAAATATTCAAGTGAGATTTAACAAATATTAAGAACAAAATAAATGTTGCAGACAAGAGGAGGATATTTCACCCATCTTGGTCATTTGGCAGTTTAGTAGGTAAGTGAATCTCAATTTTCTTGCAGAAATTTCTTGAAGGAGTACAGAGTTTGAGTCTTAACAGTTGGTTGGGACCCCTGTTTCACACCTAAAAACTCATTGTGTAAAAAGTATTTCCTTTTCTCATACTAAATTAATTCTGTTCTAATTTCCAAATACGATCCTATTTTCTTGTTTAACTACTGAGCATGAATAAGTCTTGACTCTCTAAGCCCTTTGAATTTTATATACTGGTATCATATCTCCTCTAAATCTCCTGTGTTCATATTGAAAATATTAAGTTTATTAAACCTGTCTGTGTATGACATAATTCCGAGACCAATAATAATTGTTTTTGTCCTTTTTCTGGGCTATAACATCCTTGTTGTTTTAAGTCTATAAAACATTAACACAGAATTCAAAATGAGGTCTTGGAAGTGCAAAGCAAGAGAGCAACTTGGGTACAACCCCTTGTTTTATATTCCACACTTATTGTAGAACCCAACCATTCTGTTTGCTTAATATTTCCTCTCAATTTCTTGATGAGGACACAGAAGAAGCTACAGTATATAAACAGCCAGATCAATTCCATGAGTAGCTCTCCGCAGCTCAGAATCACCTATATACTGTATATTGCATATAGTATAGTGGAAACTTCCTGAATAGATCAATTTGCATTTATCAGCCCTAAATGCCAAATTCCTAGTGTCTGCTCAGTTCTTATTTTTTAAATTTGTTTGTTGACTATATCAGAATATAAAACACAGTCCTTTATATAAAAGAAGAGCTTCCTGTTATCAGTTTTAAATACACTCCCACATAGTTTCGACTTGTATCCTCTGGTTCATTTTAACTGTTAGTTCTGAAATTCACTGAATTCATTGTGTTGATACCTTTGAGGATTTAGAATTCTTGAATTCTTGGATCAGGTCCTCTTGTATTCTTCTCTGTTCAAGACTAAAATGATCCAGTTATTTTAGCCTGTTAGTGTAGGACAGGAGTCAACAACATATTTCTTGCAAGTAAGCGGGGTCTTGTCAATTGTGAATGAATAGCTTGTAAATGTATTTGGAAAATACAGTTGATATTGCCTTAACAAAATTGTCTGCTTATTTCGTCTGCAAGCAGCAATAAGCTAAACTAATAATAAATGTAGCACTGCAATCGTCTGGACACTATAGAACTTTAGCTCAATATAATTCCACGTCTACGTAAATATTGGCCAAATATGTTCCAGATACTACACCAGGTCGAAATTCTGCTATACCATGGGCATTTTGAAAAGTTAAGCTTCTTCGGTTAGCCGGTCCATTTTATGTAGAACATCAAAAACAAACATGTGTTTAAACTGAATTGTGAGTTTTGTAGTTGGGCAACGATATAAGGTGGAGAGACACCCCCCCTTTTCATTGAATGGTATTTTCCCAGTGGAAACAGTATGAAAGTAAACAGTATGTAAAGCAGCTAAAAGCTCCTTCGCAATGGCAGCAATCCCTGTTTTCCAAGCATGACAACTGAAACATCTTCCAAAGTGGATCATGACAAGGAACAAAAAAACCTTTACAGACAGTAAAACTGCTAAGGGCACAATGACTGTGATGGCTAAATCTTCATTCAAGGATTACAGTAACAGTCCCAAAGTCAGAGATCAGAGCTATTTCAGAGATGCACTTAGATGCAAACAACATGGCAAGACGAGTTTCTGTGCTAGTTTTGAGTTTAGATTGCGCCATTAACAAATCTAGAGGAGCAGTTGGAGCAGGATATACAGTAGGCACAGTACTTGCCAGTGGTTCTCTTTTCAATGTGGTGAATCAAGTAATCAAGTGATATTGCTCAGTAAACAGTTTGAATGGTACAGGAGTCACAGTGGGATTTTGTTGCCACTGAAATTAACGGAAAATGTATGATATCTACAATGTGATGAAGTATTATTTCATTTAAAGTAGTATGGTAATTAAGTGGGTGTCTGTAATAACAGCTGCCATGACCAGGCAGAATGTAGATGTCATTGCAAATTGTAAAGATGACCCAGACTTCCTTCATTTCTTGAACTATTAATGTATTATCCTTTAGCAGGCATTTTGTACCAAACTAATGGGTTTTGATCATTTAATGGCATCTGTCATAAGATTTGGTCATTCAGTTGCGCAAACCAAACAGTACTGACAGTAGATGTCATTTGTGTATGGTAAACCTTTCTTTGATAGCTCAGCATAGGGAAAAACCTGCATCAATCTTTTTCGGTTTTGGCAGAAAAACAAGCTTTCATGGAATCATGAAATGAGGATTCAGCTAAGGTTACATAGTTGCTTCATTTGGCCTTTCTAACTATTGTGAAACTCACATAATTCTGCCTCACATTTTACGAACAAGGATCATGAAAGCTTCTCTGTTTGACTCAGTGTATCTGTGTGAATTGAAACTTCATCAATTGAAAGTTCTAAACATATCTGAGTGACGAGCACCTGGATAACTCCAACCTAGTTAACCTGCATTAGAAAAGTACACTACTAGATGGCCTAAAGTGTCAAGCCTCTCATTAAAACAAGGTACAGTGTGCATACATTGTTATTAAATGATATCAAATAATCCATATTGGAAGAGCTAAAAGGTCTATGTTCCCATATGAAAATATATAGATTATAAGTAGTTGGGATGTTTTATATTACATTGAAGTAGTTCTCAAAAAAGAAAATGATGCTGATGCCTATTTTAGAAATGTAGGAGTCTGTAATCTCCTTTAACTTTAATTCTTCTTTGGTTGCTCTTCTCTGAACTGATTCCAGAGTAGCAGTATCATTTTTCTAATGTGGTGACCAAATTTGTACAGAGAGTACAAATTAGATCTCACTAGTGATTGGTACAATTTTAACATGACATCCCTTAATTGCTATTAAGTGTTTCTTTAGTATCATCTGCAGACTTGATTAGCTTACTAACTATAACAGAAACAACAGTGGAACATTAATATGAATTAGGGGGATTGAACCGTGAACAGATCCCTGTGGTACTCCACTAATTACTTTATACCAATTTTAGCATTTATCCCTTTTCTGTACTCTTTTTAACTACTAACCCCTTCTCAGTCCAAACAACTTATCTTTGCAAACTGTGTTATGAAGAACAACAACTGTTCTCTCGTAAAGTTAATTTTGTAGGATGTCATGAGGTCTTAGAGCTTTATTAATTTTGAATGCTTTAAGTACCTGAAGCACTTCTGTCTTTTCTATGTTCATACTATTTAATAAATAACCTTTTCCATTGCCTGAGGCATGTTGTTGACTTCTTCCCTAGGGAACATCTGAAACCTAAAACCTAAAATAGTTATCAGCCTTTCATTTCTAGAAGTGTCACATACAGTACATTGTTGTCCAAGACACATGTTACATCAACCTTTATGCTTATTATACTGTTGTAGTGCTGAAAGAATCCTCTACCAATTGACCTTTGCAAAAACAAGTTTCTTTCTTTAGTTTTTCAATTGTTAAATTGCAATGTTCCATCCCTCTCTCAGCAGTTTGGAATAGCAGTGTGAATGAAAGGCACTGCAGATGCCCCAGAGAACACTGTTTCATCTATTCCTGAGCTATTCCTGGCCTGGTTGTGCACTGCTGTCTCTGGCTCGTCATTATTGCTGATGTAACTCATAATGGCATTCTCAAAAGAATGTTTTTGTTCTAATATGATGTACTGTATTCTTGCAATTACCCATAAATAAAATGAATTTTATAGTGTACTTATCCTTCATGTCAAGCTCATTATCACAAGTACAAATTGCTTGACTATGAAGCAAATCAAACAGTTCTGACTTTGTTCTCCTAGTACTTTGGGAGGGTCCTGTAATTTGTGTTGGTGAACCTGCACGAGGCGCTATTCCTGCGGCAATGGACATTGTAGTGCACAGCAGGGCACTCAGCCGTCCAGTCGGGATGTTAAACCAAAGACTTCACTGCTTGGTTCTTAAAGATATCAATGGCAGTGTTTAAAAGAGCAGGGGTGTGATCCCTGGTGTCCTGGCTTGTACAATCTGGGTTACCACCTACCTAAATTTCCCCTTAAATTCTATTAATGTAAAGCAAATTCTCACTTCATCTGAGGTGCTGTTCACTGGAGCTGTTGATGTGTAATGGCTGCTGGATGTCATCTAGATGGGTTGTATACTCTACTGGTGGATGGAGTGGGTCTCCTCTTATGTGTAAAGTGCTACATACTGTACATTTAATACTTATGTCCAAACATGTACATTTCCAAAAACGTGCACAGACAAACTGGATGCCATGTGGCAAGCATGGACCCACTCTGCTCTAACCTATACCTATACCCATATACCCTCTCCCCACTCTCTTCTCTCTCGCTGTATCTTCAGTATCGCAGCATGTACTCTATTTTAACTGTGAGCACAAGCAAATCACACTGCCATTCCGAGAGTCAATGGCACACTGAAGAGTGCAGCTGAAAGCTGAGAGACCATGGGTGAAGTCTAAGTATTTGTGTCTTGAACAGGGGCTGAAAGGTGATCTGAAAATGACCAGATCAGATTGTAATGGGTATCTAATTAACCCACTCAGGAACTAGGGGGGAGAAGGAACAGGCTCTGGATGTGGAAGAATGGCGAGGAGGTAGTGAAGGCACGGTGGAAAAGGAGACAGTGGGAGGGGGTGTATGAAGAGATAAGGGACTGAGGACAGGTAGAAGCAGAGTGCAAGATGAGGTAGTAGTAAGAGGTGAGGCAGCAGGAGGCCTGGTTTTGAACTGGCAGTGTGCAGCAATAGGGAGGTAAGGGAAAGACTGAATTAAGAGAGGAGCATGAGAAAACTGAATAAGGGAAAAAATGTGAAGGCTTAATAAAAAAAAATGCATTGTATTCTGTAAGGGAACAAAAGTGTCTTTGTGTCCGTTTATAGTTAATGAAGGAGACTAATGAGACATAGTCATTGTACACAGAATACGCCATTGTACTGACACCTGAGATCAAATTGTTGAGAATACATGCTAAAGGCAAATAAACCTTTAAAAAGTTACCTTTTTTGGATTCGTCAGGAATTGGTGTGTAGGTACTGTATACATTAAGGTGAATTTACTCTACAGTATGTATAGACCTTTACGTGTCTATACATCTAATAGAAAGATTTCATTTCATTTAATATTAAGTGCTTTAAAAGAATATTTTGCACATCAGTGATGGTCAGATGTGTATGTGAAATGTACAGTATAGATCTTGCAATAGCAATTCATTCATTTTTGCTATTTTCTACTTTAAAATTTTAATTAGTTTTTAAAGGCTAACTTAACCTTAACAAGTTTGTGATAACATTACAAAGAACTTGGTCCCTCCTTAAAGAACTTCTGAAGTCAAAGATAATCTAACTGCACACGTTATTCAATTAAACCCTTTCTCTTAGTTTCTACTATGTACTGTACAGCTTTATACCTTATACTGTATGGGACTGGTAATATCCCAAACATGGTTAGTCAGTTTATATTAATGCTAAATGGTGTTCCAATTTATTTTGGGGATTTTAAGATAATTCTGCTTGGCCAAATTCCTTCTATAAATGCAGTTTAATTCTTTCTTTGCTGTATCCGAGACTATATTAATGCGTTACTCACATTAAACTACCACTGATGCCACTACTCACTCTCAGTTCAGCCTCTGCTCAGTTTCCTTTAGACAGGCTTTCATGGATTAGTGTAAAATAGGGGTTGCCTTACACAGTTACATTTGCTTAGGCTCCTTGTTTTTTTCCCAGATCTTATTGAAAGTGATTTTTTAATGCACACTGTAGCTTTCCATCCTATCTTGCTGATGCAGATTTTCATAATCTTGGGGAAAATAAATAAATAAATCCTAGCTGCGGACTGGTTTACATGTTCCTTTTTTTGATAAAAGGAATTCTGGGGCTTTGACAAATCCTGGTGTCTGGCTGGTTTTCCTGCGCTTTTTGGGAATGGTTGAGTCGTGTTTCTTGTAAAAAGGATGTGCCCGAAGTGCAGTGTTTCCTGCCTGATAAGACAAACCTCTCCATCAGGATGTTTGGGTCTCGTTGTCCCATATTAAAAGCCAGAGCTAAGGAAAGGAACTTGCTGTTCATTTAGCGAAAGGAAAAATAGCTTCACTGATTAACATCTTTTACCCTGATTTTTAGGGGGCCCTTTTCACTAGCTTGGGATTTACAACACAGAACATTTTTACTTTTCTCCATAGTAATATGCTGTTACAAATGTAGAAGTAATCATTCAGAAGAGAAATATTTTTTTGGTTGTCATTCGTAGCTATAGTAGATCCCTGTATAGATGATCCAAAAAATACTGTTCTTTACCGATGTGTATTTTGTGTGATCCTCTAGTGTTTAAAATAATAAACATGTCTAACATGTCTAATATACTATATTGTATATAGAAACCATTCAGCTGAAGGTTCTCTAAGACCCATCCTCTGAAGGTGAAGGTATCTGGATCAGATGTAGAGCAGATAAAAAAAAACTCCAAGATTATTGTTTATTAAACAGGTAATTTTGTATTTTGTGTAAATTTATTGTAGCTTTAGGTTAATTGAACAGAACTTATTTTTTCTTCTTGTTCTTGGGTGGGTGCACAGTAGAGACCTTGGCAGAGCTGGCTGTCGGTGTATTAGCAGAGGGGAGGCTGAAGTTGAGGGGGGGAAGGCAGACAGGCCGAGCCAGGGTTTTCTGCTGCAGCTTCAGTTCCAGAATCTCAGCAGTCATGGCCACCTCTTTCAAGAGACTTTCAAGGACCAGACCCACCTGGGCTTTCACGACATCTTGTACTACTCTTTCAATAACCTGTGAAGGGCAACACAGTACAGTAAGACGAGCAGGACTGACAAAGATACCAAACGCATGATCAGCACTGCAATATTTCATTTTTTAAGTAACTGTAATTCTAAATATTCAGAATTTTCTCACTGTAATTCTAAATAAAAAGCAAAATCAAAATGTTCAAGTTGTAAAAAAGTTGCACAATATCTTACACAATTCTTAATTTACACGCATCACCATGTACTACTCCAGTGAACTTATATTCCACTCTGTAATATGTGCTGCACATTTCCCATTGCACGGTGATACGTTCTCATGATTTATCCAACTCAAAGAATTTCTGATACTTCATCTTACTGAATGTTGTGACAGAATATGTGAACAGTCCCATTTGTTTTGTAGAACATTCTAGCAGATTAAGGCAGATTGACTACATGCATAGCAAACAGTTCACACTGTACTTTAAAGTATATAGTTTCATAAAAATGAACCTACAATGTAGCTGTTCATCACATCATATATAGATAACGAAGAACACAACGTTTTGAGTACATTTGCTAAGGGGAAAAAAGATGGTGAGTTGCAGTTAGTTTAATTGTCAAGTCAGAGCAAAATTTAGTCCATGATAGATATAATTTGACATTATTATATTTAATGACAATATATATAGAAATCTGTATGGTAAGTATATGTCATTCTACAGTACATATAGAAATTGTTACCAGGCAAAAGTTCAATCTATTTATTCCTTTCAAATGATCAAGTTTCACTTTTGTAACAAATTGCAGTGCCCCTGCAGTGTCCATTTCTCAGGTTTACTGCAGATTTGAATTATTTGTCCAGAAATTCAATTACTCTAAATTTACTTAATCTTAGTCCAAACAACATCAAATCAAATTAAATAGAAGGTAAAAGGACTACAAGAAGACAAAAGGTAAGGCAGTTTACAAAAAGCAATAAGAAAGTTGTCTGGATATTTTGTTTGCAAGATAGGATAAATCTGACTGGACTGAAAGCATGTCATTAATTTGCACTTCTGGATTAGATCCAACCCAAGTCATCTCACCATTCCAGATTGTCAGGTAGTCTATTATATTTCCTTTTCCTTCTGCAGAAACCATCACTTCCAAAGACAAATAAACATCATTGCAGTTCTAGTGGCTTGTAATTTGTGCTGTTGTACGTGTCAATATAACATACACACAGCTGTATAAAATATTAGCACTCCATTGGGACAAATGTTTTTGTGGAGATCACTTTAAATAGTATATCCTATAAAAACATGAAGGCATGGTTTCATTTAAGTGCACAAGGTTTTTCGTGTTTAATAGTCTGAAGTGTTAAATAGAATCAGACATTTCCACAGTTCTGTTCATAAATGCAAATTTTTATGGTATCACAACAAGGAGTCACAATGTCTGTAATGCAGTAAACAAGAACTTAATAAAACAATAAAGCATACATTTAATAATATTTAAAAATTAAACTGATAGTGAATAATTACTGTATGATACTGATTATCAATTCAGCATTAGATGAGATACCACCATAGTCTACCATGGTTTTATACATCTTTATATTAAGGTTCTTTCTAGCACAGCATTTGCAGTGACTAATCTAAAAAAACACTCTTTCTGCAAGAAAATTAGAAACATGCGTAGGTTTAAAACCCAAAGATGCCTATATCTCTGGAACCGTTAAAATTATTTTATTTAAAAATAAAATTCTGTAGTTATTAAAATGGTCTATACAGAATCAGATCCAAAATCTTTCCTACCATGAAACTTAAATTGTCTCGCTATTGTTAAAGCCTAATTACTTTTATACGTCACTGTAACTAAGTACCATGGTAGTACTGTGAACAATGTTGTCAAATATTTGGAAGGGCTACATTGCTGCTGTTTCAAGTAGAATCCTTTAGGCTTTCTTCTTCATAGAACGAAGCTGCAGAAAAACAGGAGGGAAGGTTTTATCTTTCATCCAAGTGTGTTTCTTGAAGTTGGTATACACTGCAGAAATAATCAGTTTAGGATTCATACCTGCTGGTAAAGGCTATTTGTAGAAAAGTACCCTTTTCCAAATGAACAGGATTGTAAGCAAGGCTATTTTCTCCATAACGATAGCAACACAAAACAGCAGTGCCATATAAAAGGAGACTGGAGTGTATAAGGTGCAAGCTGAAGAATGGACCAGATTCTGTGAGGGATCTCTGCCATATGGCATAAGACACCCACAGATGCAGATGGAACCGTTGGGAAACTTTGCAAACAATAAAGTGAGCCAATGGCCATGCACCTACTTCTGACAATGAATGGAACAGAAGAATCAGAACAGCCACATGTTTTTAGGAGATATAATGTGCTAAACAACTCACCGATGGCCTAGTAACAAACCCAGAGAATACTATTCTACAGGTCTTAACACACAATAAATAAATTAATACATAAATACATACATATATACACAGATTCATAAATATTAAGCTCCTTTATGTCTTACAGTATCTGGTGAGAACCTATTCACAGACACATTCATATATTTCAAAATGTCATTTGACATCTTGGCCTAATTGTTCTATTGAATAATCTCTAGCATCACTTAAATCCCATATATCACCAGTTTTACAATGATGCAAGAGGTATATTATTCATTTTTATAGCTACAAAACAATATCACACTGAAAGTTCTATTATTAACCTTGGGATCATCTTGTAAAAGCAGCATAATTTGTTGGCTTGTTTTTGTCCTTCCTTAGACAGTCTCCCTAGAGTGACATAACTCTTCATATTTGCTTTAAGAAGGATGTTACTATTGTGTTTCCAAATCGCTGTATGGTTCTTTAATTTTCTTAGTCTTGTGTATTTAGGAATATCCTTGCTGATTCTTTAACTTTAGTAGAAGGTCTCACTTAATTTAATTCCCCTGAAGCTTGCTGCTTATTTTGTAACCAATATAAATATAATATACTGTGATATATATACTGTATATATCACATATATATATACTGTGAAATTAACAGTGTTACAAATTTAGCACATAATGCCTACACTGTTGTTGTCTATAATTACACTATTTTCCTTCATGTAAATTTATATAGCTTCACATAGCTTAATATAGGCTACTGTATATAATGTACTGTATATAGCTTCATATAGGCTATCCATTCTTCGGATTCATAGGGAAGACCATCAAATTTCCAAAAAACGGGAAACAAAACTTTCAGTTACAGGGCCCCTAAATTGTGGAATAACAAACACAATTATGTAAGTGCTGTTCTCAGCCCTTAAATCAGGGTTTATGACCCACTTGTTTAGTACTTACCTTATAATTGAGGCTTTCTTAGGTTAGTTCATTAGTACTGTCGATGCTTGAACATGTAATGTGATATTGCCTTTGCCAGCTCCACATTCTTTTCAATCTGGCCACTCCAACACACTCTTTCATTCGTTATTTTCCAATGCCTTGGGCATGACCTTACGGTTTACAACTGTTGATGAGTATCTGCATCCAGACAGATTGTGATACGAGATCCAGGATGCCAGACCCGTCAGGACAGACCCCAGATGACCAAGATGCCAGGTCCTAGATTAAAAACAAGGGCTTGCTATATCCCCGATGACATACTCAAATCGGAGACCAAAACCTCTGATCTGTAGCATCCAGGAAGACATTCTGAAGGACTAAACCACAATGAGGAAGCCAGACTGTGGTTGACAGACAGAACCTGGTAGGTCCTAGATAACATTAAAATTTAGATCAGTTGAATTACCCTATGATCTGCACGCCACAATCTAGAATCTGTTTTTTTATGAAGACTCATATAAATCTTTGGCTGGAGGGGCAGCAACCACAGGGCCTTGAATGCCCCAGAGGTTGATTTTTTTTCCGTTGGGAGTTTATGTTTCTCTCACCTTTGTGTCTCCATGCACATAAAACATCTGGTGTACATTTTTCTGTAAACTGCTCTGGGGCAGCTATGAAAGAGTTGTAAAGATTTATTTATTAAAAATATTAATCTGAAAAAGACTGCATCTACAACAGCACACACACATTTCATTATTCCAATATCTTAAAAAATATGCTTTATAAAAAAGACCCTTTCTAAAACTATTAAAGTTAGAAACTTCAAAGCTGATCAATTTACCTCTAATACCAGATCAACTCAATCTTTGCTTATACACCATATTTGCTTTTAGTATATGTATACTACAATATGAATTCTATTTATTTTTAAATCTAGGGTACCAACCTTTAACACCTACAGTAAAATGTACCTAAGAGTAATATTATGACTCAAGTTGGTGCAGTGGGTACTGGGTTTGTCATCTCTAGACCTATAGGGAATCCCTTCCTGGACGTTTACACTCATTTCCTTGAGCATTAACATCAAATAAGAAGACACCAGGAAATGAGTCAATATATCCCGGAAGTCTGAGCTTTCAGGTCATGCATCATTTCAACAGGTGCAAATGGGGACATCTGCTGCAAAAACAGTCAAATCACACATTACAAATGACGAAATAGGAACTTCCTTTAAGAACGAAATAAGAATTTACACTTGCTTATTTGCTTGTTTAGATTAGTCTTCATTTTGAGATGTCATTGTTTGTTGGTTTCTTTCCTTTTTTTCCTGTGGAGTTATGACAGATTGTGATTGTAGCTTTAAGTACTCAGTTGATAGACCTTGGCAATGTTAACTTGAAGTAACTAAGCAAAGACCTCTGCTGGAATGAAACATTAAAGCACTGTTGATTCAAACAATGGGGTTACATACCACTCTACTACAGAGTGATGTCCAAAACTGTAGAAATGAATTTCGTCTCTTACAGAGTTTCAGAATGTTTTATAGTAATATCTTTACTTAAAAACAACATTTTTCTCTTCATAATATAATCACTTTAAGACTAAAAAAGAATGTTTTTCTTTTTTGTGGAAATAGAAAAATAATGAGCTCCTTGTATGTTCTGTATATTATAAATAATAGATTGAACATCCACCAAGGCTATGGGGGGATTAGCAGTTGCAATGAATAATAACTACCAATATTATGTAGTGGTAATTACTTGACTAATGCACAAAGAGAAAGGATTAAGGAAAAGTCAGATGACTTCTTTTTTTGTCTGTTTTAGCTTTTGCTTTAGTATCTACACATTCTTCTCTGTTAAAAAACTGAGTGGCCAGCCCTGAGAGCTTCTGGCCTCTACAATTACCTCTTTTAGTTCAGTGTTTAAGATATTGTTGGTTTTTCTGTGACAGTACCATGTTTCTGTTATTAATCAGAAACAATAAGCCCAAAGAAACTCGCGGAACTTGAAAGCACTGTACATGAAATAAATCTGTAGAAGTAAAAATGAAGACTCAATTCCAAACAGTACTGCCTCAAACCTAAACATTTTAATGTAAATTAAACCAGTATATACAGTGCATTTTGTACCTTTAAAGCTTGTGGCTGTGACACTTTGAAGCAGCAATTAATATTTTTTACATATATCCGAGCAAACTGAGCAACTGGGCAAGGAGGACACTGGTGAGGGATGCTGCTGCAAGTGCAATGACAACTTTTACAGAGATACAATGACTTAGATGGGAGATGTGCGTCAGTCAACAATATCCAAAACACTTCACAAAGTCTGAATGGCAGGCTGGCATGAAGGAAGCCATTACTAAAAATCAGGCAACTCAAAGTCCTCGTTGAATTTGCAACAAAGTATTTGAGTGATCGTGCACAAGTATGGCAAAAGGTGCTGTAGACAGATGGGACCAAACTGCAGCTTTTCAGTCTAAAAGTCAAGCAATATGTTTGGTGCGGACCCAACACAGCACATTTCCCAGTCAAAACCATCTCCATTATAAAGCATGGTGATGGCAGGATCATGGTCTGGGGATACTTCTCCTCAGCAGGAACTGGAAAACATGCCAGGATAGAAGGAAAAATGAATGGAGCAAAGTACAGACAAAATACTAACTAAAAATTCACCTTTCAGCAAGACAGTGACTCAGAGCAACAGGCCAAAGGTATATTGGAGCGGTTAACAACATGAAAGTAAAAGTCCTTGAGTGGCTCGGTCAAAGTGAAGACTTGAATCCTATTGAGAATCTGTGGAAGGACTTATTGTCCATAAGCAATTCCTAAGCAAGTGGAGAGAGATGGGAAAATCTGCAAAGTTGGTAGAGAGTTACACAAAAAGCCTTGCATTTGTGATTGCTTCCAAAGGTGCTTCTACAACATATCGAGTTCAATGATCTAAATACTTAGGCAATCAGATTCATTTGATAATTGCTGTGTTCTACGTGGTAGTTTAGAAAAAGCTGCTATCATGTGTGTCATGGCTGAGAGCATAGTGTCAGTAAGGGACAATAAACAACTTCCAGAGAGGCAATTGTTGAGACAGTGCTAACCAGTGTTACCAGTGCAGAAGTAATGTTATTTGTGCTACTAACTTTACTCGGGAATAACAGACTCAATGGCAGTTTGTGAGATGGGTACATTTATATATTGTAACAATGTGAGGTTGGTACAGTATGTCACTGCCTGAATGAGTCCAATAGAAACTTCAGCTCCCACAATCTTCCTGTTGGGATTGGGAGGAAGATTGGAGGATACTGGTAGGTCACTAGGTCGGAAGGTCATTGAAGAAAATAACACAGGAAGGAAAAAACAACCTCTTGCTCTTTTGGCAATGAAGGATGCTCTTAGCAACCATTTAAAAAAAGAAATAAGATTGAGGGTAGGGGAAAAAAGAAAAATCTTCCACATGAGGAAGAAAACTAAACCAGTGGACTGAGAGAGGAGTCTACTATAGTCTGTGTGCTAGTTGGCAAGCAGGTTCGTTTTCAGTAAAGAATATAATAATAATAATAATAATAATAATAATAATAATAATGAACTTTATTTTATATAGCCCCTTTAATGGTGGCTTCTCAAAGCGCTTTACAGAATGACAACAACAATAAAAAAATAAAAATAATACACAAGATAAAACACAATTACAATATACAGAGGGGACCATGGATGGTGGTACTAAGAAAAGTAGAAGCAGAGGGGTGAAGAATGGAACCAGTTAAGTAAAGGCTCTTCTAAGGAAGAAGGTTCTGAGTCTGGATTTGAAGGAGTTTAGAGAAGGTGACTCCCTGATATCCTTGGACAGAGAGTTCCAGAGCTTGGGGGCATAACAGGAGAAGGCCCTGTCACCCATACAATGTAGACAGGCTTGGGGGACAGTTAGGAGAGCAGAATTAGAAGAGTGAAGGTTGCGAGGTGGGGAGTAGGGCGATAATAGTTCAGACAGGTACTGAGGTGCCAAGCCATGCAGAGCCTTATAGGTGAGCATGAGGATTTTCACACAGAATTTGACAGGAAGCCGGTTCAAGGACTCCAGGACAGGAGTAATGTGATCACTTGCACAAAACATGGTCAGGATTCTGGCTGCCGAATTCTGGACATACTGCAGTTTGTTCAAAGTAGATTTAGATACCCCAGCGAGTAGAGCATTACAGTAGTCAATTCGAGAGAACACAAATGTGTTGATCAGCTTTTCAGCCACAGTTAGTGATAACATAGGGCGTATTCTAGCGATATTTCTGAGGTGAAAAAAAAAGATGTTTTGACAATATGCTGCATATGTGGGTCAAATGTTAAGCCAGAATCGAAAATCACCCCAAGGTTTTTCAATTTAGACTGAAGCTCAAGTACAGAACTATTTACAGATAGGGTTACAGGACTTTAACAAGGTACTGCAAAGATGGAGTTTGCGTGTGCTTTGTTTTTCTTTTTAATTGTTAAGGTTTTATATAGAAATCACTCTGCAAAATAAAGAACCCCTACATCTGGGTAAAACACATTTGAGCCTTAGCTTTGCACTGGAATAGTGGTCACAAACAGAAAGGTGACAATGAACTGTGGTGGCAGCCCACCGAAAGGGTTTCCACCTGATGATACTGCACTACTGAAAATTTTCAACAAATCCTAAACAATTTAGCAAGTGCAGAAATAATTTAAATACATAAAACACAATGGTGTGTCACTCACACACCCTAATACAATTTGTTTCCCCAAATCTTATCAACACCATTCCTTAGGCAAAAACTACAACAACATAAAAAAACACAGCTGAGAAGTATTCTAAAAAATTCTAAAATAACTCACTCAAAATCCCCAAAGCTCAAAAGCTTCCCAGAGAATTCATGAAAAAAGTATAAGGACTCCAAATCTGCAAAATTTGCACGGTAGTAAGGTGACAGAAAGTTTACACAATAGTCTATACAGGGTTTTACTACTGCATTGCACAAGTTTAACAAAAGACACCTTGATTTAAATCCTGCACTTTTAAGTAGTTTATATATCTCAATATTCACTTTGCTTTTTTCATTGCTTCCCCATATTGCATGCCCACCTACTCATCCATATTCTGGCTGTGGGCGCTATCAGGATACACCCAGGATGTGACGCCAGTATTCCCATATTGTCACGAAAAAAAAAGTGTTTCCCATAAGTATCATCTTAAACATCACCGTTTCCTTCCAAATCATGTTTTTCCTGCCTTCATGCTGTTCCCTACACTGGTGTTTGCCCCAGCCTGAATATGGTCTAGTCTTTCATCTTTTTGAAATACTTTTGCACTTTCTACAGTTCTTGCTAATCCTCCTATTTTGGTATCATCCGAGAAATTGATGAGTTTGTTAACCATACCAGAATCCAATTTCTCTACTTAAACCATTTTTATCGGGTAGAAATGACAAGTTCTCTACGTATCTCAATCTAAACTATTATTCCGCCTTATTACATGTTTTTTGAAAAAAAAACCCAACACTTTTAGAATAACATCTTATTAATGAAGTAAGGCTAAGCCCGTTTACATATATATTTAATAATAATAAGCCAACATACCTCTCTATCCAAAGTGTGAGAGTATTGTATCTGAAGATCCTTCAGCAGCTTTTCTAGCCTGTTCTCTCTCTGTTGGCCTACGCTGTCCTTGAGGCTCTGGATATCAGCACGCCTCTGGCCCTCAGCCTCCTTCAGTGTGGCCTGTCTCTGCTGGTACTCCCATACCTGGCTGTCTGTGCCCTTAGACAGAGGCTCGGGACGTGGGGGCACATAGACCACCAGTTCGGTCACTGTGCTTTCAACAGTCCTCTCTGCACACAGAACAGACTGATACAAGCAGTAGTGCCTGACGAACGTGTCCATGAGGAATTCAAAGAAGGCTTGGTGCTGATACGGCAACAAGCGAGGCCCACATTGCGACAACTTATTCCGGATGAGGCTGATCACTTTTGATAGACCTACACCTACAAAAAGAAAAGACGTTTTAAAAAAGACTGGTAGATGAAAATACCTTTGCTTATCTAATTCTGGTCTCCTGTCCGTCCCTCAAGCCAGTGTTCACTCTATGGGTGACAGAGCCTTCCCCTGTTATGCCCCAAAGCTCTGTAACTCTATCCCTAAATATATCAGTCACCTGCCCTGAGCTCTTTCATATCTAGACTCAAAACCTTCTTTTTTAGAAAGGCTTATATTTAACTGGTTCTGTGTACCCCTTGACTTTCCTACTGTATTCCATACCCCCATTCACTATCTCCTAGCAATGTGTTTTTTTTGTTGTTTTCTGTAAAGAGCTTTGGGAAACCACTTTTAAAGGCACTATATAAAAATAAAGTGTATTATTACAATAATGATATTACCTAATGAAGGGTACCTACAGGTATAAGAAGAAGGTACCTTTACTTTCAGTGAGAAGTTCTTCTGCTATTCTTCCAACCTGTGTTACAGCCTGCCAGGGGAAGCCTTTTTTCACAGCAAACATGACATTGTCATAAACAAAGTCAAGACAAACACTTTGTCTCAGTTCCTGATCCTCACTAGACTCTTTCCATCTTAACTGCTTCCTTAAATGTTGGAGGCCATCTTGTCTCTGTTTTCTCCAAAACAAAAAGGAAAATATACATTTTACCAAGCAATTCATTTTATCATTTCAAAAATATTTTCATTAACTTTTGGAAATACAATAATCATTTTAGTATTTGCATAACAGACAATAAAGCTACGTGACAGCCCAGAAAAACATGAATCTTCATTTTGCTTTGTTTTCTCTTACTTCATGTATTGTTACACGTGTTGTTGCTTCATTTAATTACAGAGAATATTCCAAAAAGTGGAAGCTGATGAAAATACTTGAATGCATTTTGTATATTGAGGGATATACAGTAGCAGTTAACTAATGTTATAAAGATTAATTTCAGAAGGTATAACATCATAAATTTAAGACCTAGTACTACCATTGATACTCTTTCCCAGTGCAACTACCATTAAACAATTAAAGATAATTTCAAGTACTGTATAATATTAATTTTGTACATCACCCAGCAAGACTCTTACATACAGCAGCACATGAGCAACTCCCAACTGTCTCTTATGTAATTAGTGAAACTTAGGTAAATGCAGATGATATAAACAAAATTATGGAATCGTGTTTGTGAGAACGTTCTTCTACTTTTTGATACCTGGGCTGGACTAATCTTTGCTGTGCTTCCATAATTTGTTATAATATTTTGTATATATAATGCTAAGAGTACATTCTGATGACCAAAAGACACTTACGTACGCACGTTTCAAAATATGCATTGTAAAAATCACCGGCTTCTCACTGTAATTTGCAATTATTGCAGTATTTACCATAGATTTTATAGAAACGATAAACGAGGACGGACTAGAGTTTTGTATGTGTACAGTACCTCCAGTTTTGCTATCTCTCGAATTGCAGCTGTTGTTAAGCACGCCATGGCTACTGTGCCCGTTTCGAGGCGTTCTTGTTTCTAGGGGCAACCTCTGATTGCGGAACCACTGAGCATCCGGGTACTCCTGGGCGCCATGTTTACCGACATGTGTGCTTGAGCTTTACTTACGTTTATTTTTAATTAAAAATGTGCGCGTTTACACATTAGCTCCGAAAAACCCTTTCCAAATTTCAGCTCTGAACACTGAGGTAAAATAATCCTGCTTTGCCAGCGACTGCATTTAGTCTAACGTTTCATTTTAATCACAAGCAGAAATAATGTTTCGTATTTTGTCCCTTGACCAATGAAGATTCTTTGCAGGTGAAGTAAGCGGGATATATAGTATTAGGGTTGTTTGTCAACAATAGACCCATGGTAGAAAATAATAGTAATGTATTGGTTAGACAACACATCAGTCATTTTTGAAAACAAAACATAATAGTTTAAAGTCTTAAACTCTAAGGTTGCGCTTAACTTGCATGTCAGGATGGCCGAGCGGTCTAAGGCGCTGCGTTCAGGTCGCAGTCTCCCCTGGAGGCGTGGGTTCGAATCCCACTTCTGACAAACTTATTTTTCTGTTATGACCATTTATAAAATTTTTATTAAACAAATCTAAACACGATGTTTATTTACTTAACTGACCTCTAGAGAAAATACCAATTCTTAATTCACTCTGTCCTTTACTATTTTAAGTAAAAGAATAGTATCGTTTCAGCAGACAGGTTCCACACCCGAAACGTTTTGTCTTTTTCCTTTCAGCATGCAATAAACCTTTACCTGTTCCTTTGCAGCCTACGAATGCTGACACAGCTATCTACTCGAGCAAAATGTTATTTATATTATTTTATATAAAATTATATATATAATTTATCTTGAATTAGGATATCCCTATTAAATAATGCAAAAGCCACATACAGAAATTATCAACATAAATTGAAATTAATCAGTTACAATTCTCTTTATGTAAATATTATATAATATTTAACTAGTCTGAAGAAATATGAAAAAAAGATTGTAAACTGTACATTGAATTTTGCCTATAATTCTTTTTTTCTTTCTTTGCATGTTTTTCATGATCGTCTTATCTGTAGGCCTGGCTGTAGCATATGTTCCCGAATAAATGTCAGTAAATCCCAGGGAAGATAACTAATGTATTAAATTCCCTACAATTTAGAAACAGTAGCCTCAAATTACGTTCAACTATGTGAAATCTGGGGGTTTTGTCTGATCCTGTGCTCTGTGTTCTTTTATAATTCTTCCCTTACTTTCATCTCAAAAACATTGCCAGCATTCTGTCTTTCCTTTATTACACTGCTGCAGAAATCCCGAGTCATGCCTTCGTCGCATCTCGGCTGGATTACTGTTAATAGCCTTTACAGTAGTGTCCCCACCTGCCCCCTCAACAAACTTCACAGGGTCCAAAACTCAGCTGCTCGACGTCTAACGCGTTCAAACCTCCGTTGCATGACTTCACTGACTCCCCATTACCTAGCTAATTCAGTTCAAAATTGTACTTTAACGCCCTACAGACCAAATCCCCTTAATACTTCTTAGCATCTCTCATTACGCCCCTGTGTACAAAGCAGGGTTTGACACTCTGCTGAGGCACCTTACAATACAAGCGTCTCGCCTTACTCCACAACTCTGGTACTCATGTCCTTATACTTTCCCGTCATTTTAAAGAAACGTTAACTATTTTACATTTAAAAACAAATTAAACTTTATTAAACTCATCTGTTAAGTCGGGCTTTTCAAAGTCTTTGCCTTTTCTTCTTTTGCCACGTTTATTTCTGTTCAAGAGTTATTAAGAGTTGCTGTACGCCAAAAGTGTTTGGGGGCACTTCACAGTGTGAAACAAAACGCGCAAAAAAGAGAAAGAAAATAAATACGACAATACATCGTTTTTAATAAATCCTTATTTAATAGGTCCTGGATTACTGATGTAATTCACGCTGGACACAATGTCTCATTCTTCAGTCTGTTGTTGTCATCCTGAGGGTTTGAAATACTGCAAATCCTCGGTTTAACGCACTTCGGACAAAATCTAAAAAGTGAGAAATGTTGTATGTAAAATCAAAAATACCCGACTTTCTCCTTATCGATAAAAGCACGAATAATAAAACAAAATACTTAGGTTTGACATTCAGGCATATCAATGGTGCCCATGTTTGGGTAGGTCAATTGCTTACGATGTGCGTCGTGTTTTGCATGATTTAGCAAATTTAATATATTTATGATACATGAAATAAAGAGCAGGCATTTTTATGCTACGAAAGGCACAGGATATGAACAATTTTCATTGACCGTGTTGATTGCAAATGTTACAATAATAATCAAAACATCCAGAAAACACACATATATACATATACTTGTATAAAAGTGTGTTTTTGGGCAGAAAAAAAAATAATTTAACGGACATTCGTCAATAACAGTGACCCCTTCTCCCTAGTCTGTTAAACCTTGGTTTCCTATACAGAAATGCTTGCAGTACCCTCTTCCTCCATCAGAGGGGGACTTTAGTAATTGTCTCCCATGTTGTAGCTCTTGCTGTCGGCCTTCTCTCCTGTGTCTGAGTTTGGAACTAAAGTTTTGTTTGGGGGAGTTTTGAGTTACACTGTCTTTAGTTACCTTGTTGTAATTAATAATTATAACAATAATAATAATAATAATAATTTCGTTATTCATTCCTCTGGAAAATTCTTAAATTATATTTATATAAAGTATAAATGAGAATATGTTATATAAAATATCCCTATTCTACCTAACACTCCCATCATCTGGGTTGGGATGATTCTTGAAGCGATTCTTGTGTGACACATTGGTGATGACCATGAAGGGGCAGTACCCTAAAACTGCATAACAGTGGTCAAACCCTTCCCCCCCGAAGGAAGACATTGAGCCATCTCAGACAATGCAATTCAACTTAGTTCGAAATACAGACATAAAGAACAATAGAAGTTTAATTAATTTTCTACTTTATCTATCTTTAAAAATTAAAGTTGATACAATGTCTCTTGATTTGCCTAAGTAATTGGAAACGCACAATATTTTGTCTCACGTGTTGTCTGAAGCAACAGGTTCATCAGACGTCTTAGTTTACATTGAATGTCTGTGGAGAACAGAGGCTGTGCCAGCTTGTGTCCTTTTTGTCTGAATCATGGACAGTGAATGCGTTAATTTTAATGTACATTTATAAAGGAAATGCATGACTACTTTTGTTAAATGTTGAAGAGAGGGATGCTTGACTTTGCATAAAATATTTGTATAATTATTTAATAACCCATCGTGGACAAACATGAACACAATGAAAAAACAATAGTAATATATTTTCTTTACTAAGCAGCAATATTCATGGTGGGCATTTTAGCTCGGAAAATGGATTGATGGCTCAGATAGCACCCCTGCGATCCACCAGCGGTTTGGCTTCCTTCACTGCTAACGAGACAGTCTGTAGCTCCACATTTCTCCCTTTGGATTTAGTGATCCAGGAGTTAATTCCTATAGCTACAGATGGCTCAGGGAGCATAATCCTCTTTCATATCAATCCAATTCCATCTTCTGCACGTATGGACTCATTCAGATGAGAATTAGCCTAATTGAATGATTAGCGTTACTTTTCTGTGTACACTGAATGATGCACGAAACTGACCTACCAGAGCGTGTTTGTAGGAGGTAAAATTCCTGCTAGAAACAGAGATACCAAATGCGTTGGCTGCTGTTTGCTTTTACCTGCATGGAGAACTGAGCTTTACAATGCTGTCTCTCTTACTTGCTGTCTAAAACTGAGCATCTGGGGAGGGAGAAAAAGCAAATCTTAGTCTGGCCTGGATTTGTGTACATCAGCCAAATACAAAGAAGGAGGAGACAGGGGATGAGGGGCTCTGGGATAAAGCCAGAATGCTTTTCTCTGTGCTAAGGTAAGTGATGCACTTTTGAAATGAAAGAGAGAATAGAAAATATGTCATGTATCCTGTTGTGGGAGTCTGATGCAGCAACAAATGGGCAGGGAAAACTGCTTGATTTCCCTTGTAAAATAATAAAAAAAATTATGTATAAAGTAAAATTATCTTATAAAATTAATTACAGAAAAGTTGTGCTTCAAAACAGTTTTTATTATATTTTTATCTGACAAAACAGTAATGAAATCTTGTTTTGTTTTGATAACTTAATATGATGGTGAACATCAGTTACTTTAAATTGATTTCAGGATTTACAATTCAAACAGCAAACTTAATGATAATCAGTTGTTTTTCAGAATTTTTTTTCAAAAATAAAAAGGCAGTTATCTGAGAGGAAATATCAATATAGGTAAAAGAAGAATGGAAACAACTTGAATAAAACCAAAGTCAACAGATCTATCTTGAGTTAAGATGTGATGCAGGACATGTTAAGAGCTTCTCTGTCTTTGCCAGTAACTGGTTCTAGAATTAGGGTGTAACAGCTGAAACAGGTTTGCCTAAATATAACTCTGTTTGACAGAGAAGGTTTGGGTGGAATGTCAGTTGTGGCAACAGAACACAGAAGATCAGCTGATCTGAAAGGTTATTAGAATTAATGTTTCATAAAACTTTAGTAGCTTAGAAGAACAGACTCCAGTGTGATTCAACACCTGGTGGCAGCCAGTATCATTGAGCTAGGCAAGGAGTAATGCAATTATGCTAATATAACAGCATTCTGGCAGTAGTATTTCTTGAGTTCCAGCCTGTTGATGGAGTGAAATATAAATACTTTAATTATAGTATTGCACTACTTCCTAGAGGAAGAAACAAAACATAGAATTTTGGCAATATGAGAAAGAGAGGTAGATCTAAACAAATCTATTTCTTCTACAGTAGCACTAATGCTTTATGGATTGTAAAGATAAAAAATTAAATCCTAAAATATATTTTCAGGTATTCAAAAAGCATGCAATTAGCCTTCAATATGTTTCTTTAATGCAGATATAGGCCAGTAATGGCTCTTTGGCTTTGATTCTCCCCTATGGATGTGTTATTGCTAATCTGCAGGATTCCAAAAAACCTTGAAGTGGTTGTTAAGTCTACATCCCCGTAACAGGATTAGTTAGCGGACAAAGATGCTTCCTATTTTAGATGCCCTGTGTTGGCAAGCAGAATAACCCTATAGTGCAGACTTTTAAGTATTTTCTCCTAATAAGAGAATGCTATAGTAATGAAAGCAGAAAGTGAGTTCTGGAATTCAAGATTCATCATGAGATTTATGTATACTGTATTATTACTTAAGAAAGGAAAGAAAAATGTAGAGTATACCTTTCACACTCTAATAATTTACACAAAGAATCCTATTCTACATGCTGATAAAAAATGTTGAATAGCAGTGGGAGAGATGCTTTCACTTTCTGAATTCCAGCTAGGAGTACTCGGTAAACATGTCAAGTTAAATTAACTTGATGGATACCTTCAACAAATTTGGAAATGGATAGATTTGTAACCTGCGATTCAGATAGGTTTGTGGTAATTATTTTTAGTGGGAATTCTCAGCTGCTTTTACCATTTACAAGCAAATAAATGATCAAGGATTGGAAATAAAAGGTAAATACAAGGCACAATATCAGAAACTGAGTATACCAGCTCTGTTTTATCAACAGTTTGAAAAAGCAAACAGGGCTGGTCTAGGGTAGTTTTGGGTTTGAATAAGTAGTTGTACAGAATGAATGAAAGGGATGGCCAATGAAATTTACACTTCAACAAATATTCATTTTTCTCACCATGGCAAGTGTGGCAGAATGGTACAGCGATTAGCATTGCTCCCTTGCAGTGATGGGTCCTGGGGTTCAGTTCCTGGGATGTGCTCTGTGAGGAGTGTGTATGTTTTTTTTTACATCCATATAGATGTGCTTCGGTTGCTCTGGTTTCCTCCCACAGTTCAATTGTCAATTGACTTCTTAGAAAATTGGCATCAGTGGGTGGATATGTCTGTCCGCCCTGCAATGGGCTGTCATTCCAACCAGTGTGTATCCTGCCTTGCTGTGATAGGCTCCGGCTCCTCAACAACCCTGTAATGGATAAAGCTGTTAGAAAATGGAAGGATGGACTTTAATGTGTCATTAGTTAAATTCTTTGGTAGATAAATATCAAAGTCTAAAGAAGGTCATCAATGCTTGAAGTATATAACTAATTAACATGGGAAGGTTCTCAAGGATCCCTTAGTTACTGGCCATTGCGAATCATAGAGGTTTCCAGTTTTCATCACATACAATATGCGCTCTTAGCTTCTTAATTGAACAAATAATTTGATCGATCGATTGACTGTTTCTTCAGTCAACAGCTTAGGTATTAAAGATCACTAGCAAACTAGTGTATCTGTAAATGTCCAGTGCTGAGCATGGCCATCTATGATCTTCAGATTACAGGTGTCCAAGTTCTGGTCCTGAAGACCCATGATATCTTTTGGGTTTAGTCCCAGTGGAGCTGTGAACAGTTGTTTAAATGGAAAAAACGGTCATATTTTCTAGATCTTTGTTCACTGAACAAAGACCTTCTGTTTTAGAGGATGGCTCTTCTGATGTGCAGTCTTCATTTATCTTTGCTGCCTTAGTGACTCACTTCTCTATATGAACTTTTGGTGTTTTAGGCCTCTGGCATTTTACATATACCTGTAAGAGGGGACCAACGTCATCCATCACCTCTGTGACATCAGCTGTATCAGTCAACTGTGTCAGTCAGCCTGTGCCAGTAACTCCTCTACTTAGCAGATCAAGGGGAGAAGTGAGAAATTACAAATGCAGGTAGGCCAGAATGAGCTAGTCCAGTTAGTATGTTAAGATTAAAACCCTTACTCTTGTCTCTTATGTACTATGCCTGGGAATTCTTAATGGCCAAGTAGTCAGAAACTCAGTTCAATGTCTCCCTTGAAGAATAGTGTGTACTACAGCACAGTGTCTTCTGTTACTATAGTAGAATATTGGGTTTGAAAAGTCTGGTTCAGAGGGAAGAGAGTCACCTACAGTATTGTTGACACCACTCATAGCAGCAACCCGATTTTGTGGAAGAGCCATTGAATATCCCAGAAGGCAATGGGCTCATGGGTACACCCTGGAAAGGATGCCAGTCCATCACAGGGCACATACAGACACCAACACCCACACCACAGGAACCTGTTTTCCTATTTACCTACCAGTATGTTTTTGGACTGTGGGAGAAAACTGGAGCACCTGGAGGAGACCCACACAAACATGGAGAATATAAGAACTCCAGGCAGATACCACCCCAGGAATTAAACCAAGGGCCACAGTGCTGTAAGACGGCAATGCTACGTTGGTGTGCCACCCCTGACACAGTGAGATAAAGAACTTGTTAAAGTGTGCATTTCACTGGCCATAACTTTCATAATACTGTAAAACTACCTTATTCAATCCAAAAAACTACCCCAGATAACCACTGTGCCAACAAGCCACACTGTAGTACTAATATGAATTATATACATGGTACATTTAGTTTCACAGGTCATTTCTGTACGATATATTAATAATTGCTCTTGGAATGGGTTATATAAAAACATATATTAGCATGGTTATATCAGGTGTAACAAAACCAAAAAATAACTCCTTGACTAATTTCCTTTATTGTATATAGTTTTACAATGTTAAAATAGATTTTACCTATAGCTACAAATATTCCCAAGGAGAATAATTATTTAACAAAATACAATAGCATAGGTGTTTCAGATGATCAGTCACCAAGAAACTACTGTTTTAAACCAAATGTTAGTACTGGTTCACAGAAATAGAGAGCTATTTAAAGACATCTACATTCACCAGATGAATAGGTATGAAAACCCATGTACATTAAAAAAGTAGGTGTAAAGTGTGACTTTGATTGTGAATATCCGTAAATATCAAGCTTCGTTCTATAACAGTCTCATTCGTTATTGTATACTTGTGTGAGCATGAGACAATCAGACTTATTTGTTTTGGAAAAATGTGCAGAACTTTTGCAAAAAACTTAAATTCCATCCCTCCATAAAAACACTGATAGGTTTAGACACAGCTTAGAATAAAGTAGTTTCAATGAAGGGCAACACTGTGGGTGGGGGGCAGTTAAGTCTAAGTGACACTAATGCTCACGTGTTGGCTCAGGATCTTGTCCAGAGCTGGTATTTGAGCTGTAGCTCTACTGGCTTATAGAGGTTAACGTTGCTTACACGATAGACAATACTGATATAACATTATGCATACACTGTATTTTACCCTTAGGATGTGCTAACTATTTCAGGCTGGTCATTTCAGCAATTCTGATTCACAGGCATTTTATTTGTTTAATTTCTGTACATTTGTAACAAGATTGTTTTTTGGAGTTTGTTCCATCTTTTTTAAAGAGTAGAAATTGTAGCATGGTAAAAAGTTCTTTCATGCATATGGCCCAGTGAAACATAGTGGTCCCAGAGAGAGAGAAAGTGAGTGGTAACCTCAGCAATACATTAAAGAAGTCACAGCGGAATTCAATGTGGTTTTGTAATACGTTTATTATGAAAGTGATGAACACCAGTGTTCTCTCCTTTCCTCAGCTATAAAACTCAGACATCTTAAGGTACTTTTTACTACCTTAGACATAGCTTTAACAGTGCTTTGTTACCATAAATGTCCTCTTGAAAAAAGAAGAAATATTCTGAATGGGTGTCTTTGTAGACATTGAAAATATCACAAAAGTTTGGCTGTCAAACATTCTTTAGGGTACCTGGTCAGCCTAAATAAAGACACATCACTACCAGGACTGTACAACACAAGGTGTACTGCCTGCTTTCTTGGACATAAAGAAATTAGTTCAGAACCCAAAGCTAAAAAAATGTTATGACATCAAGAGAAAAATGAGAAAAGACTGTATAGTATAGTATAGTCCAAAACTCATCAGCTACACTTCTTGTTGCAATTTGATATATTCTCCAATTACCTGGTCTTTTACAAGTTGCCTGCTTTTTTATTCTGGGTCAATAATAATCCTATGTATAAATATTAAAAGTGGTTTAGCAGGTTGATTTCTGTTGTTTCTCAAAATGTATTTCCCCCCCAGGATTATTTTTTAGTGGTTTGGCTTTTTCAATTGTGATATGCAATTTCATTTCCAATTGCAGTATAAGCCTTTGATTAAACCTAAGTTTCATAACATTCACAGTCTTTCCCAAGAGTTTCTAACTTTTTTTTATTTTATTATCTCTCACAAGATATGCTTTCTTTCAGCATGCTTTGTCATCTCCAGTGGGCCTTTGCCTGTCTTTTGAGTTTATTAACAAGAGCAATGCAGCTTGGAATTATTCGTGATTATGACTCTTGTGGGGCCTGGGTGCTCAAAAACATCAGCTCTTCTGATTCCGAGTCATTGGTGCAATACAGTGTGCTGAAAAACAGACGTTTGGCAGGAGATGACTCACAAGAAAATCCCAGAAAGCTCCTTCTCAAGGCAGACACAGACAACAAAATAGATGTTCTGAACAAGGGTGTGAAGGCGTATTGATGAATAAGCATTTTGCTTTAGTTCAACCAGAACTTTAGCTTGAAAGACAGAAGTAGCCCAACTAGCTGTTGTTAACTGATAAGAAAAGATTAGCTCATTATTACACAGTCCCTGAATAAGTTGAAGCCATAGTTGCAATTGGACCCATACCGTTGTACTTTAATGTTATTGTAATGTAATGTCCCCTACAATTGGCTGTTGAGCATAGTCTTGTCTTGGTGAGTTGTCATTACCCTTACTAGAATAAGTAGCTCTCTGGTAATGGATAGATGCTTTACTATTGATTTCAGTATTAATTGTGCAGCTTGGCTTTAAACAAAAAATAACTTTATTTGTTAAAATACATAAATGACCAAATTATATACATAAATAATGGCAATAGCAGTAACAAAAACACATTTTACATACACTCAGTAATGAAAGTAAGAAGTACTACAGTAACTTTGATGTTGTACATGTAAACTGTTTAAAAAATTTAATAGCCAGGACCAGGCAGGGTTAGGAAATGTCATCACAAGGCTTCTAATATCACTGCTGTCAGATCTAACTCGACAGTTCTTTGGACTTTTTCACATTCTTAAGCTCAGAGTTGTGTGACTTATTAATACACAGCAATGGTTTTGTAGATGAGAAGGCTTCAGCCATCCTGTTACTCATTCTGAGCAACAGCACAAATCTAGCAAGTGATTGACTGGTGGTATGAAGCTCAGTCCTCTTTTATTTAGTATGTAGTACCTTTGATACTGTAGGTTATCTGTGGGCTGACTATATGAGTATTGTTGTACTCCATCACTCCATTAAGCTTGCATTAGAAGATATGCTTTATTTTGCAATGCAATAAGGAAGTATCAAAAAGTCATAAATAAGAGGAGATTCCACAGCTGAAATGTTGTGTTTCTTTTCTTTACCTTTTAGCAGCATGGAATAAGCCTTTACCTGTTCCTTTGTAACCTTCTCATGCTGATGTAGCTACGAGCTCAAACTTACGCAGCCCATTATGTGCATTTGGTTGTGTTTCTCTCAATGGTCTCATTCCAGTGTTATATCCCCTTCAAATGTCCCCAGAATGGCATACTTTAGAGCAGGTACTCAAACCTGATGCGCATACCTTTGAGAGGTAGGAAGAGATTGGTTATAAAAAAACACACAAATGTGTGGAGTACATGAAGGCTGGATGCAAACTCAGGACCCTGGAGCTGTGAGGCAATAGCAATACCCACTCTACCTCCCTCTTGCTTATTTTTCTTATTAAAGGTAAATATTTGTTCCCCCCCCCCCCCCCCCCTTTATACAGTAGGTAAGCCAAAAGATTGGAATTATGGTTTATAGTTTATGATTTATAAATTCTAGATGTACTGAAAGTTGGTACAGGCAGTGTATGAAGATCTTATGCTAAACAGTGTGTACTGTAGTTATATAGCATGGAGAAGAGAGCTTCACATCAGCAAAGTGCCAAGTTACAGATTAGAGATCTGTAGAGATCTAAATCGGTGGTGCAAGGTGGAAAGTGCTGCATCAGCAGGCTGAAGTGCTCTTGACTGGTGAATACATGTCACACCACACACAGCATCTAAATGTATGAAAGTACAGAATAACATAGGATCTTTAAATACAGCATGAGGGCGAATAGATAAGTCTTGAATGGAAGAAATGACAAATGTACATGGCATAAATCCTTAAAACAGTGAAAGTACTGAAAACTATTACAAACTCAGCAAATGAGAATTTAGGAGAAAAGAGGAGAGTGCTTCTTTACACAGAGGGTTGTAGGTGTCTGGAACAAACTGTATAGCCATGTTGTTAAAGTGGATTGAATGCGATTCTTGGAGCATCATCCAACTGGCAACAAAATGACAAGACAGGCTGTATTATGTAATCTATTTTGAGATTTTAAAGCTTTTTAACAGCATTGACCTTAAATTTTTACTCTTTCATAAACCGTTCATTCTTAAAGCTTTAATTCATATACTGCTTATGTTTTAAGTAATTTTTCCTGTGTTAAAGAAAAGCACATTTACAATGATTTAAGTATAGGAATTGCTACTTTAAATCTGATTGTATTATGCTGACAAAGCAAGATGTCAGTCTTAATGTTGTGTAAAGCAGCTATTTTATTCTTACGGCCTACACTCTAGGGCAAGGATTAAATAAAAACTTCAACCCATCCATGACCAATTCAACATGTTTACCAACAGTTTGCTAGTGCCTATTGCATCAATCCTGTGGATATGTCAGATCAGATATTTATCTTAGAAGGTGTGAGTGGGTGGATTGAGGTTTTGATTTTATCTGGATCTGGAACCCCTACAGAAGGTGTTCCCGACTTCAGATCAGCAGCACCTCTTCACATCAGGGATTTCTAAGCCTCATCCCCTCTGATTTTTAGGGTTTCTTTCAACTAAGGTCTCAGTTATCTGATTGATGTGACAATTTGATGTGAGTTTGAGACCGCTCTGAATAAAGCAACCTCTTTATTCGGAGATATTTAATTTAACAGTAGCTCTGTTTTGCAGTTTTATTGGAGTGGCTTTATAAGTAACGTCTTGTTTTCAAAATGAAAATTACATAAGAATGTATTCTACCTCTGCCATGACCTTTGCAGGGTCTTGTAAAAGAATGGAATTAGGGAAATATGTTTGAAATGTTTGAAAAGAAAGCAAGTTTCTTTTTAAAAGAGGTAACAGCAGGACAGAGCAGCTCATTACTGTACATCAGGCATGTGATTACCATACCAGGATTACTCCAGACCAATATGCCCCTTCAGATTGAGCCAGCTAATGACCCACTAATACACTGAGCTAAACAATGTACTTTTTAATCACATTCACATGGATCAGCCCAGAAAATATTTAGTTGGCTTTTTTTGTCACACTATTTTTGCTTTCAAAATGGGTGTGAACTCTGCTTGTACTATATATCTTCAAATGTGAGCAGAAGCTGAATGCAAGGTCAGACACAAGGTTATTATTGCAATATTTGTTTTATTGATTTTCCAATAACATAAACATTTTGAAATGTAGCAGAAAATAAAATCCACAAAAAAACAACATGCTTCTACAGCTCTGGTATGTCACAAAAACGTTTCAGAATATGAAAAAATGACATTTTTTTCTCAAGCTATTGTCCTTAAAAGCTGTTTCTAATATATTCTACTGTACATAAAGATAGGTGTATGGCAGCTTTTCTCCTTATTGACAGTTATTCTGTGAGCTATTTCCAGTTGTCTCTAAAAATTAGCTTCAATTGGTCACATTATCTCAATGTCCATATAACTGATGTTTATATGTAATCTGCTTCTGGGATCAGCCATCCTTAATATAATCCTTCATTAGACCTTCCGGTATAGGTCGGTCAGAAACCTCCTAACATTCAGAACAGGTGTGTATACTTGATAAAGCCTCTAAACTGATACGGAAATACTGAAGTGTTCTTGCCCTAATTCGGTCTTCTAAATTGAGAGAACTTTCTAACTGGTCATGCTTTTCTAGTGTTTTCCAAAAATGCCTTTCATGAACCCTTGAGGAAATCTCAGTCCAGTCTTCCCTCACTCAAAACCATGGAAACCATTGGAAGCTGAATATTATCTGTATAAGAAATAATCTATATTATATATAATATCATACTGTCATTCTTTTTTTGAAAGAGTATATGTTCTACATTTCTGATAGAAAGTCTTAAAACTTAAAGGTAGAAATCTTAAAGGAGATAAAGGATGATAATAAGAGTAAGTACATATACATTTGTAAAATTACAGCTTTGGTAAAATTGTTGGAATCTACATCAGGTTAGAAAAAGAATACCAAATTCTGCACTGTGGCAAAGAAGGTTTGAAAGGCATGTGTTCTGTCTCAGAATCTTTCTATGTACTTGTTAATTTTTCACATGAAAGCTGGTGCCTCTGATGACAGGCTTCTAAGGTGCTTCTAAACCCTGCTGATTTATTTATCACTTTACTGTTATGTAGAGCACGTGTCAGTGACTAAAAAGCACAGAGGCCACTTTGAAGACGTGGCTGTGAGCCTTTGTAGACAGTAGGAAATATAACTGGAGAGAGTGACTTTTCGGTTGATATTTTATGTTTATATTTTATGACCGCTCGGGGCATCGTTCTTTAAAACTTAAATTATACGAAGACAGTAGTTCCGATAAGGCTTACAGAGACTATGCACATCAATGTTTACTACTGCATGGTTATTCAGGACCTCAACATTAGAAGTCCCACGAGGGGCAAAGCAAAAGGAAATCTTGTAAGTATATACTGTAAGTAATATATATATAAGTAACTATTCTCAGCGTAATGTGCAGTGGGTCAAGAAGAAACTCTTGAGAACACCCCCTTTTTCTAAGTAACTGGACCACCTTACCACACACAACTTAAACTTTCAACTCCCTAAAAAACACAAAAAGCTATGTTTGTCTATCTTTATGCAATGCTGGTCCCTACATTGGATCTGCTAGAGTACTTGCCCAGATTTCAGGGTAGTCTCAAGATGATTAAGGAGGCTTTTTGTTCTATCCTTAGATTCTAAAGGACCTGATTAGCCTGGGGGCCTTTCTAAAGAGGGCATTTGACCAGGCAGGTAGCTGTTTTACATGGCTACCTGAGATACGGGCGTTTTAGATTGTTTTTGAATTGTTCACTTGTTAGCTGATTTTCTCATGAAAGCTTAATTTGGATTGTCAGGAATGCTTTAGAAAATTGGATCATGTATTCCCACAGAGTAAGTACACTGATGTTTTATTATTATGAATTTCCTTATTTGCAATAACTTTCTGAATAATAATAATAATAATAATAATAATAATAATAATATATGCTTTAGGTTAGGGGTTTCAATTGTGTGTGGCATTCAGTTTTAGAAACTATCATATCACATTATTTTTTAATTATAGTGATACAATATTTAAATTTAATATACATGTATACTCATCATTGCAATTATAGTGCTGAGAGAAACGTATATTTACACAAGGTATGATGAATTTGTTTTTAATTTGCAATTTAAAATATGAACATGAACAAGACTGCTTTGCATGGTCACTGTGGACATACAGTGAAGTAAATATTAAAAGGCTTGGAAAAGTCCTTGAAAATGCAAAATGGTAAAAGTATCTTGATCTAATGCATGAAAATAAAGTAGTACATAGAATGGAAGGTTAATGATTAATTGAAAAGAAATGTTCTGTATTTTCATTAAACTTATACAATGTTTTTCGAACAAAAATAACAAAAAAACAGTGTTATTCTGTACAAAAAAGAAAGATTGAACACAATTTATTATGCATAAATGTATATTTTCTTGAATCCACTTTTAATTGATAATCTGCTATTAATGCACTGTAATGCAGAAAATTCTGAATGTCCTTGATGAATCAGAGAAAATTGAAATGCCGTTTGGGTTACTGTATGTGCATTTTTGTTATATGAGAGTAATATAGCTAGTTAGGTCCATATGCATTTTTTATATGTCAGGCTATGCAGCAAGACAGTTGTTGAAATGTAACCTGATGGTGATAGTCTAGAACAGAAGGTGTATTCTTAGCTCAGGCCTATTCAGCATTATTCATTATGACCACAATTTCTCTCTTAAATTCATGTTCTTACTCTCTGTATGATAAATCACTGACACAGAAAGCCAAGAGTGTCTGAACAAAGTGCATGAAGGAAAAATGTGAGTCAAGTTGTAGGATTCAAAGAGAGGGAAATACAACAAAAATGACTACCTGAATACTGTTTCTTACATGAATCAAAAGAAGGGAACAATGAAGCAATAGAATGATTGAGTTAAAATGGTCATTATCAATCAATACTTACATAATCTGGGCAGAAAGAGATTAAGGGTTTTTGAGGACAAGTTTAAGATAGTTCAGTGGAAGTCTTGTTCTTAGTTTTCACACAGATTTTAAAGGGATTTCAGATTCGAAGTTTGACCAAACAATGTTCTGAATTTGTGTAACATGACAGTTTGAAGTTACATAAAACTATGATTACATATGTATCTGTGCCCGTGGGTGGATTGGAGCTATTAGAATGTGAGGCCTTGAAATAATGGATGTTTAAAACATTATATTATTATATTTAATAATATATTAAAATAAAACCTTTTCCAGCACCTTGATTGTTTCTCAATGACATCTAAATGGTTCCAAGAACTAATTATACAAGAAGTGACAGTTTTTTGTGATGTTAAGAAATTTCAGACACAGGCGTAAGTCATGTCAATACTTAAAAACTAAAAAGTTTATTCTTAATTCATCACAACGATATTTTTTTAAAAGGATGAATATAAATATTTATTTGTTTTCCTATTGTTTGAACATTTCTGATTAGGTAATTTAAGATCCTGATTTTAGGCATTTTTTTCACACTGTGGCTAGCATAATTTTCTTCCTTTACGGGAAAAAAATGGGGAATGGACATTTGTGATATGTGAAAATCAAACAATTCAGTCTTAAAATTGCAGGTACAGTGTTTGTTTATGCTTGATTTTATCAAAGTTCTGTAAAGTAATTTATATAAATAACCTTTAGATAAGGATGCATCTCTTGCTTAGAGTTATTATGGAAAGTTGCACTATTTAAATGGTCCATCAGTTTTCTAAATCCTGTGGCTGCTTTGCACGTATCAAAAGCAGAAATCTCCATAACCTCTGGCAAGATGGAAATCCATAGCAGACCTTCATCTTGCCAGCTTGAAGGATGAGGTTTTGAATTTCCTCTTCTTTAGGATTCCTGGTCTGCAGACATGACAACGTGAGGGTGATTAGATTACCTTATGGGCTTCAACATTTTGAACGCTTTATTCCTGAGTGGAATTTTGATTTTATTTCTCTAGTCGCACCAAAACTACTTTGCAGTGTAGTAATGTTATTATGTGGGATTTCAATTAAGTTTTAATTCAGCCTACTTGGATGAAAAAAGCCGGATCAGAGCTGACCACTCTATCCTTGAGAAGCACAATTCAGCAAGTTTTCTATACTGTAGGTCACCTTGAATCTCTAATTGAAAGAGTTCGGGTAGTTCTGTTTAACTGGTTGATTAACTGGGCAGTCGCAGTTAAAATAGAAATCTTGAAAAAAATGTTGCAATCCTGCTGCTCCCCATTTAATTGAACAAGTTACTTGCTGAGCTAATTTATATCTGTTACAAGTCATAAACTGAGGAAGAAGGGTGACCTACAGTGTAAAATCTGCTCTCCATGGCTGAGATTAACCACCCTTGGCCTCAATGTTGTGGAAGCATCACATATTATCACAGACATGTGTAATGAAGAAAGAACTATTTCTCCTGCTTGTTGGATCCAAGCACACAGATGGACCCGTATATCGAATGCAAGCAAAACTGTTACAGATTTGTCGCTTTTCTTCGGTGCCTTGGCCACGAATTGAACACCATTCAGCAGATACTGAGGGGGTGCAGAAAGACATGGAATTTTTAGCGCTTTCCCACGTGTAGCATCTTTAGAAAGGAATTCTAGTGCACATATACAGTATTTAGCCAGTTTCTATGTGCATTGAGGATACAGTACCTACTGTATTAAACCTCCCGGAATTGACGTGTTAGAAATATACAGGCAAGCACCACCAGGGGGAGCCTGCTTCCTGATGTTTTAAGAAGCAATTGCACGCAATCAGTGTGTGACAGCTGAGCCAATTACACAGGCTCAGACGATTCTTACATCTGCTTTGAGATTCCTTTTCAGATCTGCTTCGCTCTGTTCCCCTGCTGATTTGGCGTGGGGAGGTCGGGGTGGGAATGGCGGATCAGTTCCACTTCCGCCGCAGTGTTTCTCCTCTGGCCCTCTCAATACCGCTGCTCTGTGGCTGTTCTTCTCAGACCCTGCTGGCTGTTGAGAGCTCAAGCTAGTGCTCCAGGCTTTGAACTCTAAACCCTTACAGAAGCTCTCATGGCTTGAAAAGAGATTGCATTAAAGGCTCACAGCCACCACTGGCCACTGTTATCTTTAAGCCTGGAGGTGTCTGTAAGGCAGATGTACAAAACAGTAAACATGGTTTACACAAAATGGTAATGTAATCAGCTACACAAACATTACTGAGCTGGCTAGTAAGACTTTAGCCCAATTTCTTTTGTTTCTTTTTTCTTTTCAGATTTAGAGAAAACATTTTTTTTGTCTTACTTGCAACTCCCAATTTGGAATCAGCAGTGGTTTAACAGTTTGGCTTTTTGCTAGATTCCTGCTCAACCACAGGAAAACAAATGCTTACACACATCCTCTGAAATATACTCACTCAAGCCAGCTGTTTCTTCTTACCCCTTGAGCATCGTAGTGCCCACAGCTGAGCTAGCATCAGGCTGAGGGTCAGGAAAACACTTTACGCTTACAGGTGCCACTACACAGGTGTCTCTGTTTGGCTCACAAGCACATCTGAACTGCAGTTCCAGGCAAGATGTGCTCTGGGAATTCCAGTCACAGTTGACTAATCACAAGCCCACAATCAAATCAGAAATTTCTGGGCTTAAAAGTCCATACTGTACTCCAAACAGAGCCCTAGATACACGGGTTTCTTGAATACTCCCTGAATAACATTGTTCTTTTTCCCCCTTTACTTAAACCTGTTGATGCGGATGCTACAGTATATAAAGCAGTTTCACTTTGCTTTTCTTTAACCTGATATTTAACAAAACTGAATTTACATTTTGGATTTCTAAATTTATGCTTGTTTCTAGTTTGAAATGGAAGCGTGATGATTAAAAATCTGCTCACAAGTTAAAGTGATAATCAGATTCAAATATATGACATGAATAACTTGCTTAATCACTTTGAAGATTTCTGGAAATAGACAAGTTTTGAGATAAACAAAGTAAACATGTTGCTGAATTTCCAAATACAAATATGGTGTGAATTTAAACGTGCTTAACCTTGTAATTACATATTAAAATATGTGAGATTAACCAGTAATTACATTTCAAGATACTCATCACATTATTTTTAGGGCATTTTGATATGAATGTACATATATTTGGCAAATCCTGTCCCGTGGAGATGATACAGAGTTCTATGAGCACATTTGGGATTTTGTTTAGAACTCTAGTTATTATTAGGAAGGTCACCTTTACTGCAGCAGTGAGGTTTTTTTTTAAGTTGTGATTGAAAGAGATACAGTTGTTTTAAAAATTAAGTCTTTAAAAATACCATTACGTTTGAGACAAAAACTTAGTGTGAATGAAAATAATTTAAAAATGACTGTTTTTGACATGATTTTTTTCTATATTTTATTGTTTAGCAAAAGGTGACTACACCACATATACTGAATGTATTTTTGAATTTGTAAAAATGTCATTTGTCTTATGTTTATTACAATGTAGGCTAAAATAAATAATCTATTGGTCTTTCAATTTCACAACACCAAAACAACAAGAATAGATAAAGTAAAATGCCTTCAGATTTAAAGTGGGACATGTCTAAAGGATACAAAAGGTCAATGCTGATTATTAAAGCTTAGATGTTTACCAAAGAAAAAATCAACGACATGTCTACATTAACATTCTATATTAAAAAGTATTAGCTTTGAAGACTCACAAGACTGACGATATTCTACCAATTGCACTTAAGGAAACTTATTCATAGGCTGTTAAAAAACAAATATGGAAAAGTCAACTCTTGAGT